>NC_053160.1:152298459-152515959 GCF_016835505.1 Polypterus senegalus | reverse complement strand
ATTGACAAAGTCCCATAAAGTCTGTAATGTAAACGATTGCCATTATATTGTGGTCCCATCCAATGTTGGCTGTTACAGACCTGGAGATGTCGCACTGGCCTTGCAAAGCATTATGGGGTGCCGAGGGAAGAAATTTCTCCTACACTGGTCAATTTATTAGTAAATATTACAGTGATCAAGGGTGAATGCAAACACAGCAAATTCTGCGAATAATGCTTTGGTGAAATTCGCCGATCAACTCTACCAATTAGATTAGTGTGGCATGAGGCTGGAAGTTTTTGTGTGGTTTACGATTACAAACCTTAATAACTACTACTGTGATATATGGGATATATTGTATTTGTGACTTAACATATTTTTAAGCTTCTTATTTTTATGCTTTACTGAAACTTATGTAGAACTTCTTTTGTAATGCATATGTTTGGAATTTAATTTAATGCTTTCAACTTACGTTGATTTTCTTGTTCCATATCTAGATGTCTTTTTCTTTCTTCTTCCTCCTCTCTTTCTTTACGTCTTCTCTCTTCTTCTTCTTTTTCTAACTGCAGCTTTCTCTGTTTTAATTCGGCAATAAGTTTTCTGTATTTCCTTCTACAAATATATTTCAGATAATCTGGAAAGAAAAAAAATTCTAATTTCATCTGTAGCGCAACTAAAAATGTCACATCATTCAACTTTCATTGCAGTTATTACATAGTACTATTATAGTCACAACTACACATGCCCAGAAAAACATATGGACAATGAGCTACCTAAGTGAAAAAGCAACTTGAGAATTTAGAGTCAAAGATCTTTGACGTGAAAAAGGACAAGTTATAATCACAGAATATGTTAAGTACACACTCTACACAACTTGAATACAAGACTCTGGGGCTCTCCAGTACCAATGCTAACCATAATGTCACAAGTTGTTTGCTTAAGACAATGTTAAGGATTCTTATAAACTTTTCAATAAAAAAGTTAAATTAATGAAGGAATCTTATTACTACATTTTGTACTGTAGTCCACCAGCCCTTAAACCCTTACACTGCATATGACATATTTACAAGACAAAAGTTATTTTCTGTTGGTGGCACTCTTTTGCAAGCATTCCTCAGGTCCTCTGAACAAAATGACAACTGACCATAAAATCAAAATATTGTGATACAAACATTTCATGTTCATATAATTTTGTTTCTTTTTTTGATCCTATGATGCAGTTTTGACTGAGTGGAAATGGGGCAAGACCTTTAAAAAGTAGACAGGATCATCAGTTTATCATAGGAAAATGAATGCAAATAATGAACAACAGAAATATCTGCTAACAAATCTGTAATGTCAAAATCATTGATAACATTGAATAATCATTTAGTCCTAATAACACTAACTGCATTAAAGTTTAGTATAATAATTACTCTAATCATCTATGGAGGGCGGCACGGTGGCGCAGTGGTATATCTGCTGCCTCGCAGTTAGGTGACCCGGGTTCGCTTCCCGGGTCCTTCCTGCGTGGAGCTTGCATGTTCTCCCCGTGTCTGCGTGGGTTTCCTCCGGGCGCTCCGGTTTCCTCCCACAATCCAAAGACATGCAGGTTAGGTGGATTGGCGATTCTCAATTGGCCCTAGTGTGTGCGTGGTGTGTGGATGTGTTTGTGTGTGTGTCCTGCGGTGGGTTGGCACCCTGCCCAGGATTGGTTCCTGCCTTGTGCCCTGTGTTGGCTGGGATTGGCTCCAGCAGACCCCCGTGACCCTGTATTCGGATTCAGCGGGTTAGAAAATGGATGGATGGATAATCATCTATGGTCTTTTATTTTCAACCTGCTCAGTGCAAATGTAGCTATAGGCCCATCTAAAGTCACTTGTACATAAGATGGGATATTAGTGATTGCAACCCAAAAATCACCATTTGGTTTACAGCCTAAAAATGTGCATTAGAGAAGGTTATAAAAAAAAAAAAAAAACACACAGGACAAGCTATATTATGTTACATTTTTATAAAAGCCAGCAGCCAAAAATAAATGTTTAACATTAGTTCATTAGGCCCCTTTGTATTGTTAATACAGCTATTATGTAAGTAGTTATTACACATTCTGTTTTATAAAGCGAACTGTGTGTGAAACACTAACCAATGGAATGATACTCACTTTTTTGAATAACAGTAGCAGCATGTTCAAGTCTTTCAATTAATTTTGCCAGTTCTTCCTGATGCCAGTATTTAAAGAACAGACGTGAATGTCTTTAAAATTAAAAAAAAAAAATAAGTATTACTATACAACACAGTAAAGGAGTTTTCAGGGACTGTTTTCATGCTTCTTTGTCAGTACCTTTTTTATTGTAATTTCTTCCCTGTACACGTGTAAACAATTAGAACCACCTTATGCAAAACAGGACCTTAACTATGAATTAGGCAGCCCACAGAGGACTTATATGACTTAATTAAGCAAATCAAAACCATTTAAAACGATTAAATGTAATAGCAAAAATGTTCTCAACAAACTGTACACGGTGCAGTACTTTTAAAACTGAGTCATTAAAATAAGGACAACAATATGTTTTGGTCAGACATTGTAAAGACTGGTGAGTGCAATCTTTTCTCTGAGTAAGACTAATTAATTTTCTCTCTTTTGCAGAAGTTTCTCTTTTAACCTATTGTCTGTTTACTATTTAGGGTCTAGTCAGGCTAGACTAAAACTAAAACTGCTAAAACAGAATCTTTATGTTATATTACAAATAACACTGTCACTGTACTGACCAAAGTCAAAGAAGTTTAAAAAAAGAAAGAAAAAATAAACAGTAAGACAGTGATAAATAAGGACTAAAACTTACCCACACTTCCAGTCTTTGAGATCGGTATTATTTAAAATGCATAAGCATCTACGGAGTAAAAGATGAATGAAGCGTGAATTAATTATAAAGTAGTACGTTTAAACTTGTATATTATGAACATGCTTAAGTAAAAAATTAATATTGTATACGCCTGGAAATATTATACAAAATTATATGTGACAAGGATGTGAATTGGTGTTTTTAATAAATTATTGAATCAAAATTGTATGTGATGTTGTCACTTGGTGTTTTAATAAACCATTGTATCAAATACCTGGATTAGTAGCTATTAGCTGACCACACAGGAAAGATGAACTTTACTGGAGGAAAGTCTTCATTAAATATCACAGCATTCCTAAGTAGACAACTGTATAAAACTAATTCTTTAAGTATTCTATCTGTTTTACTTCTACATGTTTCTTACTTAAATTATCTCCCTCAAATCAATGGGGGTAGGCTTTCAAAATAATTCAACTCAATGCACAAATCTGTTTTCTAATCTTGGCTAATTGCAACATTTAAAGATAGGCAGTAAACACTAGTATACTTTGTTTAATTCTTCAAGTCTATAGGGCTCTGTTACAGCTTACAGTATGCAAATGTCACATTTTTTCAAACAATGGCATGTGGAATAATGTTACCTTTTTAAATGTGGAGACTGAAAGAATGACAGTCAAGAACCTCTAGCCACATAGTGACAGTTACACAGTTACAAACTTTAGAGATTGATACTATTTTGCCTATTTAAGGCAGAGAACATGAAGACTGCATTAGAGTCAATGCCATTTAAGAACAAAAATTCAGTGGACCACAAAAGCTGCCCCGTAGGGTGTTCTAGCCTAGCAATTCTTAAGCAAGCATGACTGTCCTGGATGCATGAGAGACTCCAGGGTTGGCTGAAAGTCACCCTTGAAAGGAGTTTAAAGCTCATTTACAACTACAGGTAAAATAAGACTTAAAAAACTTTGGAGATACAGAGGCCAGGTTGAAGAGAAAGATGAGAGGGTATATAAGCTACTTCAGTGGGTGAGCCAAACCAGTAGACTGACAAATGGCTGAAGTGCTACAGAAAGGCCCAGAATGAGTGAAGATGCATTTTGTTTATTTATATAGTACTTTCATGATCCTTCTATTGTATTGTTAATATAAGTTCCATTATTTGTTTCTTATGAGCAAAAAAGGCTACCATGAGGATCCCCTTCCTGTTATTATAATTTGGATCTTCTTAAACTGAAATTTCTCTTACTGAAATTGTACTTATTTGGAACCTATATCAGGATATCTTGGTTTCTAATTTTGACCTTCAATGCACTACAGCTGTAAAGTGGGAAAGAAAAGCCAGCTTCAGGTAAGTACAAAGTTACGTTAACCACAAAGCAGTACACAATTTGCAAGGAAAAGATTAATCCCCATCCGTATGGGACATACTGTAGACAAGCTGTTAAATAAAAACATTTCGTTCATATACAAATGCAGTGAAATAAGTAAAACATAATTAATGAGTCAATTAAGAGAGTCTGCGATCAGCTTAATTTTTTAAAATGATTTAAAAATATAAACAGTTTTCCTTAAAAAAAATTTTTAAATAAGGTAATAATGATTTAAAAGAAATAACATTAACAAGAAGAAAAAAAAAAGAAAAAAAACCTACTGCAAATGTTGTACAGAAGATTTGGCTACTCCAATTTTACTTTCTGGAAAGCCAACGCTGCTATAGATGATTTTTGTTCCAGGACATTAACGAAGTTCTAAAACTGCTTTTAAAAGTGCTCTAATTCACAATAGTCCTTGGCTGCTAACAGTGAGATAACTTGCATTTATGAATACCAATTTCATTCAAAGTTGGGATACAAGTGCAGAACTTACGTTTCTTTGTTTGAGGGAATGTCGGGCTTAATAAGAAGAATTCTATACCTGTTTGAAATAAGGAATATATTCAGATTTGTTTAAACTCTTCAAGCAAGGATTGCTGCAAGAAATTATTTGCTGAAACCATGGTTAGACACAGCAATCAAAACAGGTTTAATTAACTACTTTTTAAAGCAAAAAAACTTTAAATAAATTAAAGCTTCAAAAGTTAAGGATCAGTATGATTAAAAACATCAATTTTATAAAAATGAAACAGCCATTCAAAAATGCACCTTTTTGGCTAAATATTTCTGTGCTTCCAATAATTAATACTATCTGAAGTTTTTACCCCTACAGCCTGAAACCTTCAAAATAAAAACTGATGGTTAGGTTGAGAGAATGGTGAGAGAATATCCTTAAAAATGTAACAGTACATTTATTTAAACAAATACTTAATTTTTACTTTTTTTTAATTTAAACCTATTTAAGTTACTGTACTGCAAAAAACAGACACTTTGTGCATAATTATTAAAATGGAGGTATGCTGTCTATATATGTACTATACTGTATATAATTTGAAAATAGTTAAGGAACTGAAAAAAATACATCTAAATGCCTTGCAATTACTGCAAGAATAAGTTATTTATAGTGTAATTATTTAGACAACACAAAATGTTTTAAACGTATACCTTTGAGCGAAATCCTCAAATAAAGGTCTCCATGAATATCCATCCCTACGAATCCGGATGGTTTCAAGCAATCCATTATACCTTAACTGAAGAAAGCATGAAAATATTTCTGACAAAATGACCATGGTACTATTAAACACATTTTTTCTTAAAATAAACGCTGAATTGGTATCACAGAGAGTGTAGAAAATAAACCAAATGTGAAGACGCATTTGGCTGGTCAAGTAAGCAAGAGGGATAAATATCATCCAAGGTAACAGACAACACTGAAACAGAAAACAACACAACTTTTGGTTTAGATTATTTGAATACACATCAGATCTGAGAAGACCTGTTGTACTGAATTTACAATATTTGCCAAGAATGCACAATCAGTAAACCTTTAGATCTGTATCTGAAAATACTACAATACACTAAACATAAAAAAATAAAGCTAACTTTCTGGAGGCTTGGCCAATCTGGCGGTGCATCTGCTATGTAGAACACAAGGAAAATGTTTGATTGGTTTAATATATGCCAAAAAAATGTGCTGAATTAAAATGTCAAATCTGTAGACATTTTTTTCCTTTAAGTGACAAAAAAATAGCCACACATTAAAGCAGTCACTTGAAATATGACGAAATGCAAAGACCTTCTCAAAATAAAATGCAAAAAGATAAAAAAAAACAAAACACACATACACACAACAATCAGAATTTGATGATAAGTATTTTAGATTTTAATTTCCCATCTGGTGCAATTCTGAGGTAACTGCTTAATGTACAGGTTAATAAGTAAAATAAACACTAGAATAAGAGGGAAATATTTTGAAACCATTTAGGTGTACATTTGTGAGCAATCAGTTTACAAAAATATTTACGCCTATATATGCAAATACTGAGCACATTGTGTTCCTCTTAATTTGGGACACAATGGCTCAAAATTAAGTTCTGCAAACCTCAATTCCTTTGGCATGTTTCACAATAGCTTCATTGACAAGCTCTGCCATATTTGCTATGTATTACATATATTAGCCTGTGATGACTGTTTCATTTTCTGGTCCTAAGGTCAAAAACTAGAAAGTCAAATACACCAACCACCAATGCCAAAATGCTATACCAAAACCGCAGCGAAAAGCAACAAGCACAAAAATGTTTTACTGGAAAGCTAACACAAAGAAACATACACAAACTCTTTTTGAGGAATCTGTAATCCTGGATAACCAGGAAATGCACTGCACTGACCTAAATACCATAAAACAATTGCTCCCGTGGATAAAGAAAATCTCATCGAAAAAGATTCAATTTAATTTTTAACTACATTAAAAAATAGTTAAAATCAGAAGCAAATGGCAGAAATGCATTCAGCAACCCCTAAACTACACCAGGCTCAGAATATTGAGGTAAATTTTAAAAACAAAATAAAAACAGTAATAACTGCAACTAGCACAATAGATGCATGGATGTCAGGTTATTGTGATATGCAAGATGGAACGCATTTCATGAGATGATCTTTCTCTCCAGCGTGAGATGAGGTATTCAAAACATTTGGAATCATCTAACAGACAGGAAGCTATCCTAAAGGGTCTGGGTGTCATGCCTATACAGCTATCCCTCGCTATATCGTGCTTCGACTTTCGAGGCTTTACTCCATCGCGGATTTTAAATGTAAGCATATCTAAATATATATATATATGTTTGCTTTTCTCTGTCTCTCTCACTCTCTCTGACTCTCTCTGACATTCTCTGCTCCTGACGGAGGGGGTGTGAGCAGAGGGGCTGTTTGCCTAGAGGATACAGACGCTCCTCTAAAAAATGTTGCAAGACTACCTTCATATTGCTCATATTGTGGCCGCTTTATCGTGATGCTTCGTATACTTAAAAGACCAACAGCACATATTGATTTTTTGATTGTTTTCTTTTCTCTCTCTCTCTCTTTGCATCTCTCTCTCTCTCTCTCGGACATTCTCTGCTCCTGACGCGCACTCCTTTGAAGAGGAAGATAAGTTTGCATTCTTTAATTGTGAGAAAGAACTGCCATCTCTGTCTTGTCATGGAGCACAGTTTAAACTTTTGACTAAAGGGTGTTATTTCATGTCTAGAGGGCTCTAATAATCGTAAAAAACGTATTTAGAAGGTCGTAAACAGGTTTTCTATGCTCTTACTGCGAAAATATTAGATTTATAAATTAAGAATTCTACTTCATGGAAATTCATTTATCGCGGTAGAGTCTGGAACGGATTAACCGCGATAAACGAGGGCTTACTGTATAACTGTGCGGAGAATATTTATAAACAGTGTGGGAGAGTTTATAAGGGCTTAAAATATATAAAAACAACCATACAAACATATGGTTTCTACTTCGCGGATTTTCACCTATCGCGGGGGTTCTGGAATGCAACCCCCGCGTTCGAGGGATTACTGTAAAACATTAAACCAATTGCAAGTTTATAAGTTTTAATTAAACCTTTACATATTTTAGCTTTTTCATTTGGGTGTATAACAATCACGGTTATTGCACACCTATGGTATTTTCATTTCAAGATACATTGCTCCTATTGCTGGTGATTTTCTAATTTAATCATTATTTACATATGGTAAGGGGTAGTGGGGACTACTATGTACACGGTGGAAAGCCAGAACCCTCAAAAAACTCCTTTTTCAGAAATAACCACTCCCAGGAGTAACAATAGCACTAAATGAGTGACCATACAGAAGTGTAGCCAACAAAGACTCTGACACTTGGCTGGGAGTGGTCAGAACATGAAAACGCCTTATTGGGAAAACCAATATGCAATTTTATCTTAAATA
Organism: Polypterus senegalus; assembly: GCF_016835505.1. NCBI lineage: Eukaryota > Metazoa > Chordata > Cladistia > Polypteriformes > Polypteridae > Polypterus > Polypterus senegalus. The sequence continues at coordinate 152,507,829 of NC_053160.1, read as the reverse complement.
AAATAATGCAGCCAAGGAAGATACACTGTATGTGAAGCTAAATGTGTTGTAGGTGGTAAACGAGATGGACGAGCATCCTGGCAAAGAGTCAGGAAAATCCCATACCCGGACAGTAGGCCCAGAGTGAACAGAAAAGGCATCCCGGCCTAGAGAGGAAAGGATGTCGCACCCGGACAAGGCTGTCCTAACAGATGGAGAGGAACCTTGACCCGGGCAGGATGCCCCTGATACAGTAAATGGACATGCACCCCAACTGGACATGTGCATAATATCTTCCTTGGTTGGAATAAAAGAAGACAGGGAAGGACTGCTTTTGAGAGATGTTTATTTCCCCAGGCAATAGACGTCAGCAGTCCTCCATATCGGCGCCCATTCAAGAACCAGCTGGGAATGCTAAGAGCTGTAATTCAGCAGCAAAGTTCTTCTGGGGTCCGTGGGTGCTGCAAGAGGGCTCTGCAGGGAGACATACTCCTTACTATATTTTACTTCCGTAAGACCTGGGAGAACTTCCAATGGGCAGCAGCCCTGGCACCAGAAGTACTCCCGGGTCCTCAATAAAAGGGATGCACTCCTTTGCCCAGGCGAGCTGGAGCTGGGAGAATGGAGAATAACACTTGACTGGAGGAGGGCAGTGCAGTGAAGAGAGGAGAGGTGACCGTGGAGAGATAACTTCTGCTTTGTTACTATGCTAGGTATTGTACAATAAATCATCCATTATTTGAACCTGGGACTGTAGTTGTGTCTGTGTTTGGGGCTCACTGGCGCCCCGTTTCCATCACAATGTTTTCTTGTATGCAGATTAAACTGGCTATCTAGTGAAATATAAAAGTACTGTGACCATACTAATTCATTCAAGCAGACAATATTGTGTTGATTAATAACTTCTGTTATAAAGTTTCAATCAATTCATAAACTCAACCTGATGTTTATCATAAAGTTTCATTCAAAATATTATAGAATACTGTAATAGACGGAGAAGCTTCTTTCTGTGGCACCCCTGCAAAAGAACCACCTCTTTCAACCCTCACAAACATATGCAGTTTTTAATATCTGGAAAAAATTTGGACTTAACTTGTTAAGAGATCTTTATATAGACAACGTCTTTGCATCCTATGAACAATTACAGTCCAAATTTAACATTCCAGCTACAAATTTCTTTCACTATCTTCAAATCAGGAACTTTGTTAAACAGAACCTTCCAGATTTTCCTCATCTTGCACCCTCATCCACGCTGGAAAAGTATTGCTCAATTTCAAGGAGTTAGACTCCATCTCTACAATATATAAAATCCTTTTACAATCCCTTCCTTTCAAAGATCCAAGAGGACACTGGGAAAATGACCTCTCAATTAATATATCAGAAAAGGAGTGGAAAGTAGCAATGCAGAGAATTCACTCAAGCTCCATATGCGCAAAGCATACAATTATACAACTCAAAATTATATATCGAGCACATCTGTCTCGACTAAAACTCTCCAAAATGTTTCCAGGGCATGATCCAACCTGCGAACGTTGCAACCAAGCCCCAGCCTCACTGGGTCACATGTTCTGGGCCTGCACCAAATTAACATTATTCTGGACAAAAATTTTTGATTACCTCTCAGACAGTCTTGGACTCACAATCCCTCCTAACCCATTAACAGCTGTGTTTGGGGTTCTTCCAGAGGGTCTTAAGGTGGAGAAAGACAAACAAATTGTGATTGCATTCACTACACTGTTGGCACGCAGACTTATTCTGATAAACTGGAAGAACCCAAACTCTCCTCTTTTAAGTCAGTGGGAAACCGATGTGTTATACTATTTGAAATTGGAAAAAATCAAATACTCAGTTAGAGGATCTGTGCAGACTTTTTTCAAAACATGGCAGGATCTAATCAGTAATATTTTGAAATGAGTTTATAAAGCACAGAGAATTTGTTGATTTAGGTATTTTTTACAAGCCTTAAATTTTACACCATTTGGCTTGCTCTCTCTCTCAAGGGTGGGGATCGATCTGTGCTTAGCATAATTCTTTTTTTTTTTGTAAAAACTTGATTACTATGTATTGATTATAATAAAATTAATAAATAAAAAAAAAAAAAAAATACTGTAATAGATTAAATATCTAAATAAACAAAACCAAAACTCTGTGCTAACTCCTTTCAGTTCAATAAATGTATGCCTAACTAATAACTTAGTAAGTATTATCTGTCCAATGAAACAGAACTTACTTGATCCATTATCAGCTTACTGTCCAGCAGGTCAGGTTTCTTGCTTGAGTTGGGTTTTATGCAACGAATAAAATGTGGATTGGCTGCAAACATTTTTTCCATTAACACTGTCAAAGAATGCTTTAGAGAAAAAACAGATTGGTTAAGGTAACAAACATTAAATATACATACTGTACATTAATAGATACAAAATATGTGCAAAATAAATATTTTTGGGACATAAATAACAAAAAATGTATTTATATGAAAGCAGTTACACAACGTTACAAATAAAATATGAACCTGAAATAATCAGCTGTAGTTTATAAAAAGTAATGCAAGACAGCAATATAAATATTAATGTAAAAACAAGATAAACACAAATTAATGAGCAAATTAACAGGCCCTAAGTCAACTTCAATAGTCTAACAACTTAAAACACATTAGACAACCTATTTAAATGATGGTCTAAAAATCTTCCTAGGTGTAAAAGGTTTTTTAAACTTTTCACTACCAAACGTTTAGTTATCAGTGAAGGCAATAAGGTTGACAATAAACAAATGTGCACTGAAGATACTGCCCATATATTACCTTGAATTGGGCTCCCACAGATAGCTTCCTTGTTGAATTAAAGTTGTCATCAATACTTTTCAAAAGCTGCAATAAATGTTTTACTTTGTGTTATTATAAACAAGAAGCTTAAATGCAATACTATTTCTTCAACATTTAAATGAATTTAAATATTTACCAATATTAATCCTGATAACATAATTAATACATAAATATCAGTACCTTTCAGGTTACACACAACTCATGTCTAATATTAATCTCTTATATTTTTATGAAGCATGGTTTGATTCTAGTAATCCTTATGTACCACCCAGCAGCCAGTGAAACAGATACCATCTGAGTGCTACTGATGTCCCTTTAATACATTGATTTTCTAATACTTTTTTTTTTTTTTTGCAGAGTATAAAATACTTTCAATAATGTGCCCTCAGTTCTCAAATTTTTTATTAAACACCCTGATGCTTTATACTGTATATGTGATCCAAACCTGTCCTCAGAATGATACTTGGCAGTTCAGGCTTTATGTACACACAACTATGTTGTAAAGTACTTTGGCATGCTGCTTTCTATGAAACTATAAAGACAAAGTTAGTTCTTAATCGGTAAGTTCTTAAACACATGTTCCCAATGTAGTATCAACAAAAAATAGGTTTTATAGCACTACAGAATTAAATGCAGAGTTCACACAATGATACTGGAAGCAATGAAACATTTAGCTAAATTTGGTGGTAAAAACCGCTGCTATTAACACTAGAATCCCTGAAGCCTACTACAAAACTCTCCATTAGCATCTTTTGTTTTGTAAATGTGTTGATCAGCACAAGCAGCCTGCTATCCCATCCCCCCACCGCCACAGATCAACTCAGGCAAAAAGTTCTTCCAGCTCGAGGCTCTTTATCTGCATGTATGGTGCCTGGAATTGTATAGGGTAAATAATATAACCAACCCATAAAAATTCAAGTACATCTTATAATACCTTTTCAGTGACATCAACAGGTAATCTAGTAAACTACAATAAAAGTATCCAATTGATCACTACGGAATTTATGGCCACCAATTTACACAAGCACTGGCAACAGAAAAAAAAACCTAAAACGATACTGAACCCATCTTAATTATTTGCACTGGCACTGAGATGCTTCTTTTATGATTATGTCACATCATATGACTTTTCCACTAATTTTCAGTCACAGCCTTCACTTACATAATCTTAGCAGGTCTGAGACAGGCGGGAAGCATGCTCCCATGAATGAAGTCGCATAAATTGATATGCCAGTGACTCAATCCAACTAGTCTGCAAGTCACACAAATAAAATCAAATAAGCCTGATTTTGCCTTTAGTGGCATGGGCAGTCTCTTTGTAAATGATAGCCGATAACCAAGAATGCATCAATGAAGAATTTGATGTTTTGGACCTCACAAACAGAAGAAAATCTTGCCTGTCTTATGTCTCATGTTTTACATACAATAACAGTATGGGAAAAGAAAGGAAAGGAAAAAAAAAACAGGTTGAGACTGCGGTTGAGCTTGTAGTATCTGCTAACCCTTCATAAACACTGTTTCCGTCATGTAGCATGATATTAGCTGTCACAAAATCAAGCAAGCATGACTGCATTGGAAGATCGGCACTCAAGTCAGCAAATTAGATGTACCCAGTGATTTTCAGTCATTTAAACTGACATAGTCCAACAACGAGATCAGCCATTTGGCAAGTCTGACATACTCCATGACTGGGAGCTGCATGAAGTGACATGGCTTTAGGCACAATTTTTGATTCATAACGTAATCTTAGACAAAAAACACAGCCATAAGGATATCATTATTTTCAGTGCCAATGTTTATTTTAATGTTTGACGCTGTGGCAAAAAGTCCACCTTTGAATCTATCTAGACCAGATTGTCAAAAACATCTTATTCTACAATGATAGAAAATAAAAACAAGAGGTAGCACAGGTTTGAGACTTCCCATTAAACAAAACTAAAAATCAGACTAATGGAGACAAAGTGATAAAGCACATACCTTTGCTCTGCTTTGGGGCATTAATGTGCCTGTTCTGGATATAGTGGCTAAAATGCAAAATTCAAAGATATTAGTTACAGACAAAAATTGTTTTTGATACTTGTGTAAAAAACTAAAATGAATTTAAAATTATTAATGCTTCAACATTGAGGGGTAGGCCGTTTCACAGTCTCAGGACAAACTTCTCCGGCATGTAATACTGTATATTTTTGCAAAAAATGTTTATAATAACCCTCTTCAAAGATGTTTTGCTAAACTTTACATGTTTAAGACTTCAAAAGTACACACTTAATTTTCAAATTTTGCTTTACAGATAATTTTTATGGCATCTTAAAAGCAAATATCCATTTTTCACATTCTAATTACCTGCAAATAGGACACTAAGTAATGGAGTCACACTGTTGATGAACAGTCCTCTAATATTGGCAGGGATTGTGTCCCGATTCTTTTCCAGAAAACCACTTGCATTGTACTGAACCTGAAGAATTAATAAACCATGTAAAGAAATATTTTTCAAATACATTTGAAGAAATAGTTTAGAAATCAAGTATCTAATATAAAATGTTTTGTTCTTAGTTTGTCTCATCTCTATATATAATCTTCATTTGGATTTTGATCTTTGTTTGTCCGTGAATGAATTAGAAGAAGCAGCACTAGATGGCAGTAGAGAGACAGCTAAAACCTAGGCATTGCATTAAGAATCTCCTCCAGCCTTATACTACTGAAGACTGTAGTACTCCAGTCACACCTCAAAACACAGACATTCAAACAAAACAAATTGTTGTGCTTTGAATTAACTAAAGAGATCTTCATTTAGATCTTGATCTTTGTCCGCGAATTACACACATGCATAGACCACCTTCCAGTTTAGTACGTTGTTGTTACTCACGGATGTCAACAATGTGCTGGAATAACGAAAGGGGTGGTGGACAGTATTGCGCTGTTTAGCTCCTGAGGCCTGGTTAGAGAATGAGATTGCAGAAGATAAAGGTACGTGCCTATGTAACATATGAATGAAAGGAAAACAGTGGGTAAAATGAATGACAATGTAACAGCACGTTCCACAAATTATTATTGTTACATTGTAGCCGGCGAGTGCTGCGCGTCTTACAGATGTACCATGGCTTGCTCACATGTCAGTGAAGCGATCCCTATTTATGCTTTAAAGAGCCTGGATACCTATGTGTCCCCCTTTTATAACCATTGCCCCGTGTATACTGCCTTACTCTTTGGATTGCCACAAAGCAACCTGCGAGACTGGAGAAAGGTTGAGAAGAGATCGTGAGAGGAAACGACAGCGTCGTGAAAACGAGACGGACTGTGAACGGACAGAAGCAGAAATGCTCCTACACCACCACATAATTACGATTTGGACAGTGATTCCAAGTAGGCCATTCCTATTGAATCAATGTCCAAGGGTTTTCTTTTGTAATTTTGTTTCCCTTATAAAAAATCATAATGCTGTGTGACGAAGGGCCCAGTTCACGACTGGCAGCCGTGTTGAAACAGGGAGTCCTTCACAGACAAATTTAACTCGCGCAACGTAGTTGGGCACACATGGCTAGTGTAATATATTTGACACAATTCTTTGATATCTTTAAATAAGGGTGAAGTGGGTGGTGAGAATTTAATAAAAAAATTTGTTTCAAAAGATGAAATGAAAAAATATTAAGTATATAAAATAAAATATAAAAAAAAATCTGGGATCATATGATGCCACAGCTTCCTGCCTGCTTCAAGTTCACCACACATTTTATCTCTCACATAATTCATATATCTGTCAACCACAATAAATTCAGCCATTATTCTATATACACTGTAATAATAGGAAAATAAGCAGATTTCTTCTTCCCTAAGGAACTTCACACAGGACAACAAGTACAGATAAAAATGAGAAGGCTTAAGAAATTTTATATCTGTGTACTTGTCAATGTCAAAGAATACTATCCAAATCTTAAATATTAGAAACAATCACATAGCCAAAATTTCAGGGAAAGTAAATTGATCATGAAGACATTTCAAAGTTTAAGTCTACATAAATGGCTCATCTATGTCAGCCACAGGTAACAAAACATGAAGCTTTCTGAACCAAAGCTTACATAAACTGCTCCGTGTACTGAGTCAGAATAGTGCTTAAGTGAACCTTTGTAAAGCAATATTATTTCTGCAATTCACAGACAGGCTTCACACAATAAAAGCAGCCTGAAAGATTCAGGCTGCCGGCTGCAAGTCCTTGTAAGACTCGGAAAACATAAGCATGAACACAACAAATCGTCCAAACAAAAAATTCTCTCAATCTATATGATCCACCTTTTGGACCGTTATACCAGTCTTTCCAATACATTAACTGTTTATTCTCCAACAACTTAGGAAAACATCTACCTTTCTAATTATGATCACTCTGCAGACTCAGTTTAAGAATTTTGATTTTTTTCAGTTCCATTTAAATCCAAACTTTCAAAAGTCATTCATTCCTCTTTTGATTATAAATTTCCCATGCCACTGACTTTAAAAGGTTTCTGTCATTGTCATTGAATCACACAAGAAAATTAAAGCGCATTTCCCACATTTCCATAATGAGCAGGGAACTGAAGATTCAATACCAAGTTGAGAGTAAGCAGTCTTGTAAATAAACTCTTTTCATTTACTGGTAAATCAAGTATTCGTACAAAAATCTGTTTCTAAATTGTACTACAAAGGCCCAATTATAATAACTCAGTTTATTTTTCATTGTGTCGCTCAAAGACAGGCATCATTATGGAAAAGTCAGCTGTTAATATTAGACACTTGCAGAGTGCCTACTGTTGTAAAATCAATAGAAGGCTGAGAAAGAGATAGTTGCTGTATGTAAGTTGAATGTTTACATGCTTTAATGTATAAAGTGAATTCAGAAAGTATTCAGACCCCTTCACATTTTGCTATGTTGCCACCTTGTTGTAAAATCATTTACATTATTTTTTTCTCCACATCAAACAAAACTCAATACCCCAGAAAAAAAAAAGCAAAACATGATTTTAGACATTTTTGCAAATTTATTCAAAATAAGTTGGATTAATTAATGTATTCAGCACAAGGCTTCAACATTCAATGTGATAAAAGTGAGAGTCTGAATACTTTCTGAATCCACTGTACATGTAACTTGTATACTTACATAAACGCCTTACTCAATTTAATAAGTAAATTAAGCAGAAATTAATTCCATATACACAATAATTTGAGTATTTGTTTGTTGTTTTTTTTGTATCAAGAACTTTTAATTAAACTTTTTGCACTCCATAACAGTGATTCTCAATCAGTAAGTTGCTATCCAGAGCCAGGGAACTGGCAGTAAATTTGGGTCATAGCGTGAGCTCACTGGGTCACCGACAACTCATCATCTTTTTGCACATTCAAAATGTCTTTTAAAACAACTCCAAAGAAACCTGCTAGTAAGAAATTTAATAGCAACAATCAAACCACTTTTATGCCTAAGGATACTGCTTCATCCACAGATTCACCCTAAGCATATGTTTTCCTAACATTCATAGTTGAGAAGAACATTCCTCATATTGACTAAAGTTAAATTATGTATGCTTAATTAAGTAGATGCCATTTTTAAACAGCATATCAAGTAGCTTCTCTCCGTTTTTGAACTAGTTATCTAAAGCTTCATTTCACATCCTTCAATGTTTTATTGTAAAAGATTTAAAGAAATATGTTAAATTGGTTGCAATTTTTCAGTTTTACAACAAATAAATTTGTTTTTTGCTTTATGCCCTGCCCCACCATAACCTATTGTCTATGAAGGAGGAGCGAATTAGATTCATTAGATTCATCAAAAATTCTGATCTCCAGTTTTTGATGGATCTTGAGGTTTTAGAGTCCCCTGATACCGAAAACTGATATCTCGATGATGTGTGTGTGTGTGTGTGTGTATGTGTATGTATCACAGTTTCTTGAGGACGGTCTATAGCTAAAATGGCTGGACAGAAAAATACCAAACACGAAACTTAAGCTTGTTATGAGATGACAAGGTACTGATTAGTTTTTGAGCCAAATAATGCAAGACAAAGAGGAACTCTAGAGGAACCCTCAACTACTGTAATTCTGCAATTAATTATGAATTGCTCGTCAACTGTTATCACAATTACCTATTTTATAATCAGAAAGATCAGCAACAGAGCAGTAAATAATTACTGAAATATTATAGAATAATTCGGGCAACTTCCTATGCCGCAAAGCCTACTGAAGCTCACGTCTGAATTTTTTTAAACACCAAAATATGTAATATGAACATGAATGCCAGGATAATGAAGACAATTCTTACATGCACGTTATAACTTGTTATCAATCCATTTATCCATTTTCCAAATTCACTTTACCCTGAGCTGGGTTGTGGGGAACCTGGAGCCTTCCCCAGCATACATCAGACAAAAGACCTGACCTGCACATCTTTGGATTAATGGCATCCAGAGAAAGCCCAGGTGGATGGGGAGAGGATGCAAACTCCCAAGTGGGGAGGATCATAAATTGTTATTCATAACTTAATGCAAATGTCTAGACAGTCTCTCGAAGACTGCACAACTAATCATATATTAATCGTAATTACAAATATGGAATAGTATATACAAATATGAAAAGTAGTAACTACTTCATTACATTACTGACACTCCGTCAGGGGCTGAACTTTCCCAGTTACAGACTGCTCCGAACAGAAAATGTGTTGTAACCAAAGATACATTCACTAAGAGAGAGTGCACTGACAAATCTGAAAGATTTGCATCATGTAACTATAAAAGCAACCATGGTGAACACACCATTAGGAGTTTGACCTCTACAATCATATTTTAAAAAGTGAGACTTTTTCTGTTCTCAATTTTTCTAGAGGTCGTAGCAAACATGGTATAAGTAACGTTGAACCCAAATCACCCGACTGTTTAAGACCATACCTTTTAGTACAAAATTAAAGAGAATTGTCTGAAATATGAAATTGCTTTGTTTTCAGTAGAAGCAATGTTGATCAAAAAAAGCATACTTGTGTGTGCTGATGGAGCAACCACTCAAACATTTATACAGCCATGTAAAATTCAACCACATAGTCCAGAAAAATGCAAAAAAGTTAAGAAAGCACCACCAAGTGGTCCAGAATACAAATAATCATTAGTTACTTGTTTATACTAATTTAAGTACAAATAAAGCAGGCTATCAAAAGCAAATATCAGATAACCAAAATAACTGCATTTATCAAAAGACAAGCCTCTGATTAAAACTGTGTACAATGAAGGTTTTCAAAGATATATAACACCCAGGGTAAGAGACACGCCATAGCCAACTGCAATTATTTTTCAGTAGTTGCTTCACTTTATGCAACCGCAACTTATCTGTAGAATTATAGAAGCACGCCTGAACATAACAGTTCATTATATGGATGAAGTATTTATTATGGAAAGCATATGCTTACAAACAGCATACCTTTTTTAAGAACAGAGATTCATCTACTCATGGACTAAGAGCAGCATCGCTTGCCTGGTATTTGAAGGAGAAATAGAAAGTTTGCATGATTACCGTTGTCACTGATACAATGACTGTACAAGACTCCTGAGTTTTGGTCATAGGCTGCTCTTAATGAATTGTCAAGTATCCTATGACATTAATGTGAAACCATAACACCGTACAAAGCATGGTGTACTATATATGCTGTAGCAATATTGCCATAACTGACATAGGCACCATTTTATTGCAGGATAATGTGCACCTACTGTGTAAGCACATAGTGAATTTGAACACTATTTAGACAGCATTTTTTTATATATATTTTGATGGTGCTCTATTTATAATCATACTAGCAAAATACCCGCGCTTCGCAGTGGAGAAGTAGTGTGTTAAAGAGGCAATGAAAAAGAAAAGGAAACATTTTGAAAATAACGTAACATGATTGTAAATATAATTGTTTTGTCACTGTTGTGAGTGATGAGTGTTGTTGTCATATATTATATATATATATATATATATATATATATATATATATATATATATATATATATATATATATATATATATATATATATATATATATATATATATATATATATATATATATATACATATATATACATATATATATATATATATATATATATATATATATATATATATATATATATATATATATATATATACACACACACACACACACACATATATATATATATAACACATATATATATATATATACATATACATACATATCTACATATATACACACACAGCTATTTCGTATCAGTGCAATATGCTGCTGGTTAAAACGGATAACTCCCGCTCTTACGTGCAAGTCTGCGTGGGTATTATGAACTATCGTATTTGTTCAAGTTCTATTTAAATTTTAAATAGAAGGAATTTTTATTTAGTCGACAGAAATATCTTTGGTAGGAATGGTAAAACAGACAGGAATATTATTCCTGAATAAATCAACTCAAACCTTAAACAACTTATAATATTTTGCTCTCCATAAAAATATATCCTGTCTAAATTATACAAGTTAGAAATAAAGTAAACATTAAAAGAACAAACATTCAAATTTCTTTACTCTTATGTAATTTTATATAAAAATAAACTTAGATTTTAAATATCCCAAAAGATTTTGCTCTCCATAAAAATATATCCTGTCAAAATTATACAAATTCAAATATGAACATGCTGCATAACAAAACCTGGAAATATAAATAAAATGTGTTCCTTTCAGCAATAACAAATCAAATCATTCAGTTGTTTTGCTCATATGTCATTTTAGAGCTGGACGCCTGGCATCTTTTTGGCAACAAATTCGTTTATGTTTGGTGTGAGGTTCTGTGTTGTGGAGATTCTCAGGATGGATTGCAGGTGCTCATCAGTGAGGCGACTCCTGTGTGCTGTTTTGTTAGTCTTTATCACTGAGAAGAGCTTCTCACACAGATATGTGCTACCAAACATGCACAAGGTTCGAGCCGCATGTAGACGGACTTTTTGTTCTTCAAAGTCACCAAAGCGCCGTGCAAACTCAGTGCGCCAGTTTATCAGCAAAGTGCGATTTGGGAACACCGTAGTGACGACTTGGTTTAACATTACTTGGCAACAGGGAAAGGGGGCAAGGTGCACTGGTGCATTTGTGTCTCCCATAAAAGCAGCTTCACTTGTAATCACTTTGTGATTGTGCACGGGTAAAACGTCCGCTGAAGTGTCAGATTCTTATTTAATTATTCTGCTTTCTGTATCTTCTGCATTGCATTCAGGTTACCCTGATGTTTTGTCTCATAGTGCCGCCTTAGATTAAATTCTGTAATTACAGCCACATTAGCTCCACAAATGAGACACACGGGTTCAGTAAACATATACTCAGCCTCCCATCGCTTTTAAAGGCTCTATTTTCAGAATCAACTTTTCTCTCAGCATCGTGTGAGCTAGCTTCGCAATAACTTGCAGCATCATAAGCTAGACTTGATTAACGCGTAAGTGTTGGCAAGGCAGCTGAAGCGCTGCATTATGGGATCTGTAGTTTATTGTGTTACCAGCGCTTCATATACCTGGGCCATTAATAACAATAATACAGTATATAAAATGATCTTGGGGCTGGATATAATTACACGGCCGGATGTGGCCCGTGGCCCTTGAGTTTGACAAATATGGACTAAATAGAACTTGAAAAGATATATTTTTTAAATGTGATCGCAATTCAGATAGAGTTGACGCGCAAGACTACAGCCTGCATCCTCCCCTCGCTCTTATTTTTTACCGCTCATCTAATGAATACACTGAGTATGGCTTTACCAAAACAATCATTGATGGCTAATAAAGTATCCATTATTCGAGTATGTAGATCGGGATATATATATATATATATATATATATATATATCGCATCGCAGAAGAAGTAGTGTGTTAAAAAGCTAGAAAAGAAAAGGGAACATTTTAAAAATAACGTAACATGACTGTCAATATACAGTATTTGTTTTGTGAGTGTTACTGAGTGTTGCTGTCATCAAGGATTTGATTATCATTATTTCTTTCAATCAGGCTCGTATTTGTAGGATGTGTTGTGTTCAAGTTACATTCCGTGTTTGTCAATCGCTGTAAAGATGACAGGTTTCTTTCATCGATTCGCTTCTTACTGCATCAATAAACAGCTCGCCTTCTTCTTTATCTGAGACCTGACACACTGCATGCACGGTTTTTTACACTGTCTTCCTTTAGCGGACATTGACTTTTTCCACCGTGTGCTTTGTTTCCGCAGTAGCTGGATTTATGAATATGCTTATCAGACGCTTCATATTTTTGCTGCCTTTTCAATTGTGTAATTCGGTTTTGTTCAGCTTTTGGAACTGTTGCCTTTTATCTGTGCAATGCGTCAGTTCACGTGAGCCGCTCGGTGTACATGCATCGAAGGTTCCCAGCTGTGCTGGTGCCATCTCGTGCTATGTCCGTGGCTGTATTTAATGTTACCTTAGTCCTGGCACTTAAAACTTTCTCTCGCAGTTTCGCTGAGTTTGTGTCAAACACCACCATGGCCATCTCATCTTCCTCTCCATAAACACAGTCCTTCACCCGTGAATATTTAGTGGGAGTTTGCTATTGGATTGCCGCTGACGGACGGCCTTATATGGGCAGGCACTAAATTACAAACGCCAGCGGCAGCCTGTCTATGAACTTAATTTAAAGTGTAGGTTTACATCGTGCTTTGTTTCCGAAGTAGCAGAACTCATGAACATGGTTGTATATGTCACTCGCTCGCTTCTTATTGTTTCGCTGCCTTCTCAATTATATAATGCATGTTTTCTTAAGCGCTTTTTGGAGGTCTTCCTGGTTTTCTATGTACTGCGTGATTACGTGGGAGGCGTGATGATGTCACATGAAACTCCGCCCCCACGGCATTCAAGCTCATCTCCATTACAGTAAATGGAGAAAAACAGCTTCCAGTTATGACCATTACGCGTAGAATTTCGATATAAAACCTGCCCAAATTTTGTAAGGAAGCTGTAAGGAATGAACCTGCCAAATTTCAGCCTTCCACCCACACGGGAAGTTGGAGAATTAGTGATGATTCAGTGAGTGAGTGAGTCAGTGAGTGAGGGCTTTGCCTTTTATTAGTATAGATTATACAAATGACACAATGGCAGCAGAGTGTAACAATGTGTTATAATCTACATACTTCTTGAGTTTCCCCTTGGGATTAATAAAGTATCTATCTATCTATATATTCATATTGAACATTTAATACTTTTAAATTCCTGTACAACAGAACTATCAGGTTGTGTTTATGTATCTTACATTAGTGTTTAAGATTTTTATCTTTACTTCGATTTTATATACACATATTTTGTTTTCCTAATGCAAAAAAATTTACCATTCCCATGTTTCAACAATTTCCCACGCATTACATTTTGAATGGTTAGTAATAGTGAAGTCTGCTTTTTAAAAAGTATCACTTGTTTTGGGGGGAAAAAAAAGTCAAAATGTTTGTGTCATACTTCCATTTCATAATTATTTGAATATCAGTAATTTTTTTATATTAAAAACAGTGACACAAATATAAGTGTCCTGTACCTTTAGTATAAGAAATAAATAAGAAATACTGTTTTAAACACTAACTTTAAAAATTTTCAATGAATCGAGAAATGAATTTTTAAGCAGGTCCCTAAAAAACTTCTATAGGGAGGTTATACTGCATTGTGAATATGCAGTTGGAAACACAAAGTGTTACTAATCTACATTATTAATTGCAATTACAGTGTCAAGAGCAATAATTATGAGTTTTGAGTTTTGTGGTAACTGTGATACACCCCTACTCCTTTTTATTTGTTGTGTATCTGCACTGTACTTTACATTTCAGAATTCTTTCATTGAAAGTACACAATTGACCTGTGACATCACTGGGTCATAGTTTACAAAACCACAGTAGCAACAACAATATTGTGTATCGTGTTTACTTCCAAAAGAGGAATTTTAGGAAATTGTATGAAAAATATGGTTCCAGAAGTACACACACAACAATAATTTACCTTCACTAAGGCTACTACTACCATTTTATTTATAAAGATAAAGGAATGTGAAATATACTTCATGAGTTTGATCTGGCAGCCCACCCATGATTTAATTCAAGTTTCCCAACCAAGAATTTGCCTTCTTTCATGTATATGCTGGAGAGACTGAGGGGTCCAAACACATATTCCCATCAAATTGATAGCAGTTATTATAAATGTGCACCTTTCAAACAAATTAAACTATAAGTAAAAATCTAAAATGAAAATGTTGTGCACTAAAATACATTCATCACATATCAGGACCTTTTTGGTACAACCATAATAATTTGGTCTTTAACATTCAAAACAATGAGGAGATGATCATAGATTTCAGGAAAATGTCACTGCTCACCTATCACTTGCTATAAATTGCTCAGCCACGGGGATGATGGAATCATTTAAGTTTCAGGGAAATGAGCAGTCACAAAGCCTTAAGTGGGATAATATCACATGCATTATTATGAAAGTCCAAAGAATGTTCCTTTTGTGTCAGCCGACAAAATTCAATCTACCTCCGTCTCATTCTACATAGCCAACACGGAGTCCATTCTGACTTCATCTATAACTGTCTAGTTTGGTGCTGCCTCTGTTCAGGCTAAGGACAATCTGCAGTGCATCATCAGAGCCTGTGAAAAGATCATAGGCTATAATTTACTGCACATTCAAGTCCTATATGAGTCCAGGGTAAGGAACCTGGTCATAAAGATTATTGTTGATTCGACTCACCTATTTCAATGATTCGACTCACCTATTTTAAAGACCTCTCTGTGGCAAATGTCTTTGTACAGTGAAAGCTAAAACATCATATCACCTAAATAGTTCTTTTCCATCTGCACTTATTCCTACTAATCAGGTCCGGGCTTCTACTCAGTATCTAAGTGTACCTGCACACCAGACTGCCATGACATTTAAATCCTACTTTCTCTTTATTTTTGTAGTACCCTTGTATGTTATATCATATGTTATCTTTTTATCTTCTTATATTTATCTTTTGTATTCTTCATTGTCCTATGTTTTACTAATGCTATCAAAACAAATTCCAAATACACTTTAATGTACCTGGCCAAAAAAGTGAATACTGATTTGGATCATATCACTTCACCAACTTAAAGAAAAGTACTTCAGCTAAATCAACATAACTAACTAAACATATTACTGCCAAAAGCATGAGTTGTGCCATTGTTCAGGTTTGCACAATAAACAGTGTTAAGACTACATTCTTTTACAGATATGCATACTTACTAACAGCTTTGAACAAATACTTTATAAATTCAGAAATTACTCAGATTAATTATACTCATTTTAAAAGAATCATTCTTGAAATGGAAGATTACATAATTAACAGTTTTCTAAAGTGAAAATTTCTACACTTTACTGGTTGCCCTTATTTGCTTTCACTATGGGAACAAAGTATTCAACTATATAATGTAATATAAACAGAAAAGTAGCATCTGATTTGGGAAAGAAACATACCACAACATACTCCGTTTTACAGTGTACACTAAATTTTGTAAAAATGACAAAAGCTAATAAGAAATATTCAGTCAAACAGGATGAAATAAGAAACTCACCTTTCCTGCATAATGCACAATATTAAACACTGGCATGTGGCTCCTAACCACTTCAAAGTGTGCATTGCCTTTAAAGCTGCTGTTGAGTTTTTCAACAAAGTTCTTGTCAGTTGCCTGTTAAACCAAGGGTAAACATGATAATTTAACAAACATTAGCTTGATGTATCTATTAACTTAGCATTTTATTTTTGTTGCCATTTATTCTTGTCTGCTTCTTATGAAAGGTATACAATTTGCAACCCTATTTTCAAAGCCACCCTTCTATCACTTAAGTATGAAATTTTTCCAGAGAGAATTTACTCTGGATGGGTGCACACATTTTGAATGACTACCAGGAGGCTGTGTGGCTGTAAATTACAGTGCAGCCTGCGAGTTACAGAGCAGCAAATAACTAATGATGAAAATGGAGGCTTCTCTCTGCTTTTTATTTAGACGTATAGTGCTATCGGAGACAAAACATCAAGACAAAGACTGAGTCAAGACAAAAGATTTATGAGAAACCAGACTATCAAAATCAAGACTGTCTAACTGCACCTATTCATTGATCAAACCCGTATATTTGACAAAGGGCCTTCTGTGTTGAGATATAAATTTATTAGTGAGTCTTCATGATACGAGTCACAGAGGTTGTTACTAGCAACCAATAAACACATTATTCATGCATAGTGGCTTCTAAACTGGCAATTTGACATACTTAAAATGTAAATAAAAATTTCTCAAAAAAGAAACAAAATTCAAACTTGTGTATTAAAATAAAGTTAGAAAATTAAACTTTCAAAATATAAAAATTTCATGAACAAAAAAAAAAAAAAAATTTACCTGCCAGTACAGGTTTCCCAGTTCCTAATAGAGATACACAGGCGGCTGTGTATCCTCTACAAAATATAAGACAATTCTGAAATAATTGACATTTTCAAAAATGTCTTATTCTGTAACTAATTATATGAATATGCAGTATGCAACAAACTTTTCTTTTTTCGCCGCAAATTTTGGTACCAGAGGAAAAGAACAAAAGGAACTGTAGCTTCTGTGTCAGCAATTGATAGTGACATGCCACAAACGGTCTGGAATGAATTAGACAACAGGAAAGACATGTGCCTTGGGACACGAGAGAAGCATATTGAGTATTTGTAAGATTGCTTACCACTTAAAACTTCTAATACTGCACAGTACATTAAAACTGTTGCAATATCTTAATACCAGTCAAATCTTTCCTTATGAATTGTCACAAAGATATTAGTAATCCACCCATCCATTATCCAACCTGCTATATCCTAACTACAGGGTCACGGGGGTCTGCTGGAGCCAATCCCAGCCAACACAGGGCACAAGGCAGGAAACAAACCCCGGGCAGGGCGCGCACACACACAGGACAATTTAGAATTGCCAATGCACCTAACCTGCATGTCTTTGGACTGTGACAGGAAACCGGAGCACCCAGTGGAAACCCACACAGACATGGGGAGAACATGCAAACTCCATGCAGGGAGGACCCGGGAAGCAAACCCAAAAAAACAATAAAATGTAAAAAGTAGCCAGACAAATTTAAGCATGATGGGGGTACATAAGCAGGATTCAAGTAAGACAAAAGTAATTTAAGATAGTGATACAATTAAATTCTGAGACAGAAGAATGACTATTTCTGTTTGATATGGCTTCCCCATCAGGCCACACAGCGGTCAAGTAATTACCTGAGGAAATGCACTTTGTTCATCAAGTAGTGAGAAAATTCCAACAGGTTTGGCTAAAAACAAATCCTATGAAACACCAGAATGGAAAAAAGTTACTTTTGGAAAGTGATTCTAAAAACATTGTAACATTCATTATTGATGGATAAATGGTAAAGTTCAGACTGCAAGTAAAATCACATAAAATTGTTGCAGTCTCATTTTGAATAGTAATACAAACTGATAGTTAAGCAAAAGAAAGTGATAATCCATTTGAAAGCTTTTTCAAAAATCTGTAGCCAAGTTTTTTTCTTTTTTGTTATATTGCTTCAGCTATAATAAGGCACTAGCATGAACTATAATTTAACAAAACATTACTACTGCATATTTCCAAGGCACCGGCAACAAATAAATCCAAATGTTTAAAAAATTTAACAACAATATTGACCAAGTGGGAAAAGACAAAGGATTAATGTGTTATGTGACAAATAAGTGAAACAGGAAAGCAAAAAATGAAAGGACTAGGCTGCCCAAATTGTCCACCTGTAAAGTAACAATACTCACTAGGATGGGTTTATTGTCCTTGAATGTTATTGTCTCCCAATCAATGCCTTCTTCTTTGTATTCTCTTTGTCCCA
This sequence comes from Polypterus senegalus, assembly GCF_016835505.1. NCBI lineage: Eukaryota > Metazoa > Chordata > Cladistia > Polypteriformes > Polypteridae > Polypterus > Polypterus senegalus. Next base: position 152,489,146 of record NC_053160.1, on the reverse strand, counting down.
TTAAAAAGATATGCTAACAAAAAAACAATAAATGCTAAACAAAATTACATAATCTTTTTTTAAATAAATTGAGAAATAAAGTATTTAATGTTCACAGACAAGTAACTAAAGACCTCTTAGTAGATATAAAATTCAGCACGTACAACCACAGTGTCACACAAAACACACAGGTTTGTCTGAAAACAAACTGCTACCATTAAGAAGACAAGTATATGTTAACAGCATACTGTTACAAGTATAGGATAGAAAATGTTTAAGGTATGAAGGCCATAACTGTTTAAAGTTCAGCTAAAGACAACACATTGAAAAGTTGAAATAACAACTTTTATCTTTTTAGGAGAACAAGAAATAAACCAGCTATGCAGAGCTAAATTATCTGTTTTCTTCCATGATTTTCAAATAAGCTGTGTGACTAATGGGACAACATGCAGAGGAACGATTACTTTTTTTGAAACCCTCCCAAACGGGATGACACGCAGAAGTGTGACTGCCACATCTATTGAAGGTTGCTTGACTGTTGCCAAAGCAACTGCAGATTTGTAGCACCACAGAAACAACTACATGCTGACTGCTGCCACAAACAAAGCTAGGTCACCCGATGGCTGATTCAAAGAACATTGTAACTTGGCCATTGATCTGGCCCCAACCCTACCTGTTTGCGGTGTCTGTGTATAGTAGAATAGTAGATCCTGCTACAATAAATTACCTTTGTGATCCTTTTTCGAGTTGAATAAAACTGGTTTTGCTAAAGTACTGAGACTCAGCCTTGTCTTTGGGGTGCAAGACACTAAATCACGTATCACAAAGCCATTAAAGCAAATAAGCAAACTTAAGTAACAAGCTGCATTTGTCATTTATGTCAAGTACTCCAATAGCATAAAAACAATTCCTTTATTATCAAATTAATAGCATATAATGATTAGTTCTACTGATTTGGCAATAGCTAGTGTTGACTTCTTTTGTTATGAAGAAAATGATATTGTAATACATTATACTTTTAATGGTGCTGGCTACATGAAATAGTTTGTCACAGTAAAGTGTATAATGCCAGAACATCTAGTAGAAAGACTTACATGATTAAAGAAATACTGTAGTTGTTCATTGGCAAGGTTTATACACAGCTGCTCATACCTGTTGACAGCAAAGTTCTCAAATCCAAAAATATCTAAAATGCCTGAAGAAAAAAAAAACATACATTTTAAAAATAATTTGGAGAAGGTTATTAAATCCTGTAAATCAGCTCAATTACCAGCGCCTTGTGCAACTAAACAAACTCATAATCAAAACAATCAGATGAATACTTACAAAATAGTCTCTACCAATGGGAGTTTTCTAAGCTAACTCAATCAATGGCTGCATAACTGGAACTACCTCACTGAATTATTCAAATTTAGGCCTCTGCAATCTCAAGTATGTTTGCTAAAGACAGAGTTTTATTTTTTTCTTTCTTCCATCATTTACTTTTCTGGTAAAAAAAATTCAGGCCAAGGGTTGTTAAGATGTGACATTTAGATTTGCCTTTTTGTCGGTAACACGATAAAATTGACAATTATAGATTTATGTAATTGTACCTAACATACGTTCCTAGACAATTATCATTAATTTTCTATACAGTGGGCATTAAAAGTAGGCAAGCATTAATTAATACAATTAAGCACTGGCCTTTTACTAAATAGATGATCCCGTCTTTATTACATTATTTATTATTGAAAACTTACTTTGAAAAAATCTTTACTTATACCAATTAAAAATTTGTAATCTAAACCAAGGAAAAAAATTAAAAAATGTTAGATTACAAAGTTTTAAGCAACTATGACTGGGTCCTTTAGAGATAAATGTTTTTTTCAATTTGCACTGAAATGGTTCACAAATGTTAAACTTCTTGCTCATTTGTTTTCATAAAATGAATATTAATCACAAATTAAATAATTTAAAAAAGGCATTTTGTAAGCAAATATTATATAATAAAAATATTTGGTAGTACCAATTGTTTACATGTTATTTCTTTTAATATGTTTCTTAAAGTATATATTTTTATTCTTTTCCATTTCTGGATATTAATTTTGATTGAGTTGTTTATTGCTCCATGACTATCTTAGCACACAGTAAAAAAAAAAAAAATCATGTACATTAGTTTATATTAATTCTACCTCATTGCATATTGTCAGTTTCTCCAAATAGCCTGTGCTTTATGTAGTCAATATTTTGTCTTGTATATTGGACTTTTCATTGCCATGCTGTACATTTTTTACATACAAGGTAGTTAACTGTATTTTTAAAACAGGATTCTAAAATTTACGTGTCATAAGACAACAGCCTGGCATTCCAAAGCTGTACCTATTTCATATAAGTCATCAAAGGTCTCCTTGGGTGCCAAAAGTTCATTAATTTTGCTAACAATCCAGCCGAACACTCTGCCATATGCAACCTTGGCAATTGAGTCTCTTGCATCTAAAGTATCAAAAAAGGAAGAAGTAAAATGAAGACAGTGAAATATATTACAAAACAAGGTTAGGGTTCCATAATACCAAAATTATACTTTATACTGTTTACAGGCATTTTCTTAATACATCAGATTACAATAAGATATTCATCAAGATATTCATTTTATTTTTTAAATGGTAAAGACTCAATTAAAATGAAATCTGAAATTTTCAAACACAAATGTAAAGTCCCTACATTCCATTTAACATTTCGTTTAGTACCCTAGCACACTGATCAAGTACAAAAACACTTATTGTGTGCAAGTGATTCAGAGGCATTACCTTCTGCTTGTTGCTGACTGTGATAACGGTTAATAGATTCTCCTCGAGTTACAGACATGGTGCAAATCAAACAGTTCAGAAGCTCATCCTCTTGGACACCAAACTGTCCCTAAAAATGGGTACATACACAGTAACAGATATGTATTATTTTTCATGCCCCCAACCACCTCCTCCACCCTTCCCATTAGCAAGTTATATTCTACTGTTGCCTGGAAACAACATAAGCCTGATTGTTCACTTCCTTTTAGGTACAATATTGCTAGAGATTACCACAGGGTGACAATTATTCAAATTTAACATTACTATATTGATTAACCAAAGCCTACATTTTCTTTAATGGCAAGGTTTCAGCAAGGGAAATTTGCTATATATTAAAGCCAGTTACAAGCAAAAACTCTGATATCCATCAGTAGACACCTTTCCATTAGCCGAAAAAAATCTAATAAGTGAATATATATGGGTAGTCCTTTTCATACTAAACTGAAATGTTAAATTAACAAAACATACATTCCTTCAGAGCAAAGTTAAACTTTAGACACTAGTAACGTCCCACTAATTCACATTGTGGTAATGGCCAGAGTTACAAAAAGACATGACACTGTTACAGCTAGATAAAAATAATAATCATAGAAACTAAAATACACAACACACTGCACTCATAACTGTGAAAGATACCTGTAAGATTCCAGATTACTAATAAACTAAACATGAAATTTATTTCAGGAGGAAAACTGACAGCTAAAAATACAAATGTTGCTTGTCTATTTTATTACGTCACCAAAAATATGAAAACTATTTTCAAAAGAGATTTTGGCAAAAAAGGAGGGGCAATGACATAAGAACAAGCTAAATGTTAAAATGGTCCTAAATTGTAACTAGCAAGCAAACTAAAGTCAAGAAAAATAACTTCAATTAAAAGTTATAATTGGATAATAAAAAGGTACTGACTGGGGCGGTAAGAAAACCAATAGCCACATAAACCCTTACGTGTTTCACATCAGCTTTTTTCGCTTAACATTAACATAGTAAAAAGAACACCGAACTGGAGCATAGCCACCATTAGCTTTACTTTATACACTCCACTGTACCCCTTTTTTTTTTAATGTAATCTAAAAGTTATTTCACAAAAAAAAAAACCAGTAACAACTCATCATAGGCATGTTTCTTTTGTAAAATGAAAGCATGCAGGACCCCTCTCATAGTGCCTTGAAAATTATTACATTGTCAATTTTTTTTTTTAAAAAAACACTTCTATGTAATAGACTTGGATTTTAAGTCATTTGCTAGATTTAATTTGTGACCCATATGCCTTTCTTGGCAGAGGTCTTCCCATTAGGAAATCATAAATAAAATGAATTTAATAAAACACAATGCTAAATGATATTGGGATTCTAACTGCTAAGGCTTTTGGAAAAGTCTAAACGTTGTACTTTTTGACAGACCAACATTTGCCTATCTCCATTAGCAAAGATGCTCATGCTGTTTCAGATTAGTTTGAGGATGATGGAGGACAGCATAACTTGCAATAGAAATTTTATGAAATTGGTAAAAGTCTGGTCAGTTCAGACAAGTGTATCTATTTTAACCATTTTAAGCTACTATAGTGTTTTTCTTTGGCAGTGTGTGTTTCAGTAATCTTATGTTTTATAGAGAAGTCACCAATATTTTTTTAATATGTACTTCCAATGTTGTGAATCATTTTCTCATCAGTCCTGAAAAAAATGATGCTATTACTCCACTGCTGAAAAGCATCCAGATGATGCTACTGCTGTTATTATACTTTTCAGAAAGGATGGTATGACTTACTTGGTGTACAGTGTTTAATTTACACAACATGTACGGTTTTGTAATCAGGTCTAAAGTTCTACTTTAGTCTCACCAATTCACAAGACTTGTGTAAAAATATTAAGGTCATATTTTAAAATATGAGCAAGGATATAAAAAATATGTTTTCGCCAGGATTTCTTCCCTGTAACACTCCCAAAAAAGGCCTTTTTGTAGGAAATTATTGAAACTGTTGATAAGAACATTAGCATTCATTGCAACCACTGCTACAGAAACTCAAGAGTTGCAAATCATCCTCTTGTACAGCAACTGAGGTTACAACGACAGTCAAATCCAGGTAGAACAGTTGTTTTACTTTTCCTGCTTTGGTACAATGCATGCCACTGAGGTCCTTGGGGCAGTCAAAGGGTTTGAAACGGTTATGTAATCTTCTATAGACTTGAGCTTCTCTATAATCACATCTTTGACTAGTTTAGTCTTTTGTCTTCTTGTTTTTTGGTACCTTTCTTTTCCTTTCTTATCATAATATTGGGGATTCCTAGGAGAATATAGTGTATTTACCTTGTAAATTCATTTAAAGCATGTCTTCCATTAATTTCTCACATAAGCAGAGTCCAATGTTGTGATCTATTGAGTTAATGTGTTATGAATATATATAGTTTTAAATTTGATAATGCAACTTTTTCATTTTTGCAAAATTTTAAAGGTTCTTAAAGTTTCCATTTGATCTACCGTAGTCTGTAACTAATTATGGATCACATAAGGAAAAAATACTGTAACTCATTATACAAAAAATTCTTTGTTAATCTTTAGGAAGAATGTCATTCATCAACAAATAAGAAAATGATATAATGAAGAACAGAAAAATATAAATCTTAAGACATTAAATACAGTCTCCATCACTAATGGCCAAGTCTTATCTCTATCCTCCAGATTTAAAAACACCAAAGAAAACTTCACTTTAACGGATAAAATGTCTATGTCAATGCAATACAATCGAGAAAGATGTAGCTAATAAATTAATTTTGGTGTCAAGAAAAACCAAGAAAAGCAATTCACTGTTGAATGTTATCAACAAAAATGCATGGTGTTAAAAGAGCATCTGATAAAGCAAATCATAAAGTTGATTCCCCGCAGCCTGAGGAAAGGCAGATAGCTTACAGTATTTTTAATAAGTGCATTCCTGTTTCCAATTCTAAATGTGCAAAACTTCAAGTAAGTGTTCAGCCAGCTACACTTGGCACATAAAACTGCATAAATATTTCAAAAGAATGCAAAGTACAAATTCAGCATCCACAATGGAATGACAACAAAAAAGAATCTTGCGACCTCAGAAATCATAAGAAAAGGGCATGGTAAAAGCTGTGGAAATGCACTACGCAAGACTGTTAATCACATACATATGTATACCCCTTTATCGGGTTCACATTATTTCATTGTGTGTTGTAAATAATTACATTCCCTTATATCTCACAAATAAAATATGTATATCACAAGAAAGAACGTAAACTTTACAAGTCTCTATATAATTCAATACCAAAACTTTTTTTGGATTGTTGGTATCCAACTAAACAGTTCAAAAAGTCCTCTGGCTAGTCCTTAGTATACCTACCATAGTCTTTAGCACAATATTACAGCTGAAAAGAGGGGTACAACTGACCATTGCATTATGTATAGCAATTAACCAGTAAGAAAAATGAAAGCTTTATTATTTAACTAAATAAATATATACTTTAACTTACACATAAATAGTCAAGTACTCAATCAAAAGTACAATGAGGTCTGCACTTTGATAGCTACTGCAGGGTTAGGTTTAGGCTGTCTTCCACACATCCAAATAAAAGTGGTGATTAAAATAAAGGAAAACCATCTAATAAAAATCACAGTTCAGACTGGATTTTTGTACACAAAACCTTTACATTATTTATGCAAGGCTCAAAAGTTGTTGGAAACTATGAAAAGGTAACTTAAAAATACTGCACAAGTATTTCAATAAATTGAAAGTTCTCATCCTTCTTTTTAATGCAGTAATTATCATTTGCTTAACTTTCTAAAAAGGTACTCACAGCAGCAGCTTTAAGCCAGCCAGTAGACTGATCTGTAACTTTCAAGATTCCATTCTCCTGTGGTTCAAAACTGATGTTTCCAAGGGACAGAATTCCTGCAAGAATTGTCATCATATCCACTTTCTCCTAAAATGTAATGCCAACAACAAAAACGAAAAGAAAATACACAAACAAAATATGTGATCAATTTAACAGTTATAAATCAAATTTCAAGGTTAGCAATTTTATACAAGTAGTAGTTTTGAAATGTCAGAATAATAAGTTCGAATATAAATATCATCCAATGCTAAATTAAGCTTGCACCTTCATTTACATGAACTAAACCAACCAGTCTACATAAGGGGATTGTAAAGAATTGTTCCACATACAATGTGACAAAATAAATGGTTAAGTGTACGTAAATGGCCAGGTATGCATGTTTATTATATTTATGGTGGTCATGCATAAAGCTCAAGAGACAAAAAAAAGAGAGGAAAGGTTTTACCATAGTGACCTTAGAACAGTTTTACTTCATAGCAAAAATAACTTAAAAATGTACTGCCAGATTTCTGAAAAAATAAAGGGTTCTAACCTATGGAAAGTTTAGAGGAACTGCAGCAGTGTCTGTTAATAAAAGTTACTCTCAAAACTCTTTATTAATAACAAGGTAATGTCCAAAGCCATTGGTCAGTGTCTAGTAGATATAGGACTTCATTCACACTGCCAATACTAAGTATGTTATTACTTACACTCCAACATGTTTTGCCATTGAGCAGCTTAGAATGCCACACAGTTGGGTCATCAACAGCAAAGACTTATCTTTTGAGGTGGATGACTGCAGTACTTACCCACATAGAGGGTGTAGACAACAAATTAATGCAGACAATATACCCATAAAGCACAGTGCTAATACAGTAACTGTAATAGTGTGGAAAGACTTCACCTAAAATGCTAGGTACGAGAGATATTGTTAAGAACAATTTGTCTGCACAACAATAGATAAGAGATTCCACTTCCTGTTGTATGGCCTCTCATGAGGCCTGCCTAATATTGTTTTCCCATCATGATGCTGTGCAACTTAAACATACAACAATCTTGAGAAATTATACATGATGGATGAAACCTTACTTGTCTGATACTGTAAATGTATCTTGTTATACAAATAATACCTGCTGTAAGATCTCCTACAGGCTTTGCTGTAATTCATTATGGGCTTTACAATGCTGGAACTGATGTGTCAGAAATTACTACATAGCACCTATTGATGCGTTCAGCTATAGAGCCCATTTTTTTGCCCATCATGAACATTCTACAAGATGCTGGCACCCCCCTCAATTGCAGCTGAAGTACAAATCAATAAAAAAAACTTAGTATGGTTCATTTTTTGTTTTATTGCTCACAATCTGTTCTTACTGTATACTGGTTTGACAAACTGGACCAAAGCCTTCTGGTGCAAGTATTTTGTTTTTGCAGTGCGTGATTATTTTTACTATGAAAATTTCAGACTGCCTCATAAAGCTCCGATTTATTGGTATACTAGTCAGAAACCAAGATACATTGACTTTTTTTTCCTGTCGTGTTGAAATTAGTTACATGTGTAAAATAAATTCTGATGAACTTTAAACAAAATTATAAAGTAGAACAATTAGTTGTCTACATATCTCTCCATTAATAGAAATTATAAATTGTGTTAAATTAATTTGACAACCAAACTGCACAACATGCTGAAAGGATGTTCAATACCTAAGTAATTATATAAACGAAATAAGACCATATTTAATTCAGCAAGTTAATTTTGTTAGCTAATAGCTTGACTTCCCTCGCTACTCAACTTCTGCCAGAGTTTCTGGAAAAAAACCTCCAACTCCTTTAGTTAAATAAAATTCTCATTACCCTTTGTGAGAAGAATTCCTCATTTCCAATTTTAAATGCATTTTTCTTTTAACTTCCCACCGGAGTCCTCGACTAAATAAATGACCGTTTACCAAAAGAATTCTGCTGGATACAACTTTATTGATCAGTTCTCTGAGCCCAAAAGGGCACAACATGCTCTTATATTTTGTTTTAAACTGCTTATGTACATCATCTGAAGACTGACAAAATCTTGTAAATATAAACCACTTAACTCTTCCCATAGCTTATTTACTGTATGTCAGCACTGTCCATTTCATATTCATGCTATTAATTTTGAATAATTAAATTTGGCTTCACTTCTCAGAGTGAACTGTATTTTTCAAAAGGCTGCCCAATTCTGCCCCTTGTGGATGCCATTCTGATCCTTTGTAGAAAATTACCTGGATTCATCTTTATTTATTCTTTGTTTATACGGTCATCTTTTAAATAGTATTTAATTTTGTGTCTTTAGTATGATTTTTAGGAATATACCAATTTTGCACATGTCAGTATATCTCTAAATTGACACCACATTATTTAAAAAATCCGTTCCTCATTGTGGATATCATTTCAAAGTACTCTGCTTTTAGCATATTGTATGTACATTTCTTTATTTTAAAAGATTATTTCAGATGCAACCATCCTATGTTTCTTCTTCTTTATTTTTTTTTTACTAGGAAAATGACAAGGTCTATACAGAAAAACCCTTCTCTTGGGCTTTAAGTGTGCAATGTAAACATGCAGCTGTTTGGTAAGTGCATCATTTCACTCTCTGCTTCACTTTTACAGTAAATGTTTGGAAAGTTAAACTCATTTATGATTACATTATGTGTATAATATGTGTATAAATTTAATAAAATGCTTAAATTACCAGAATCACTTAAATCCTGTATTGATGATTTTTGTTGTTACTTTTAAGCAACCTATTAGTCACGGAGGGGTTGTTGGAATGTCATGCCACGCTACACCAACATTAAATCTTTCCAGGAGAGGGGGTACATTGATAGCAGCCCACTAAAAAGCACTACAGTGTCCACCCTCCTGTATGATCTGTCCTTGAAGGACTTCTTTAATGAGCTGAGCAAGTGTTTTACCTTATCAAGGCATTTTGTCACTTCCACCTTGTGTTGTACTAAGAGCTTGAACTGGACTAGTATGCTTTACTGGCATTTCACTGCTTTGTGAACTGGAATATAATGGCGCATTGCAGTCTGACCTCTAAAGGAAATACTGCATTTATTTCACCACCAATGGCCCATCGTCCCCCACCTCATTGTTCGAAGTATATGTACTGTATATAACGATCAGCAATCCATAGGAGACAACTCTCACCCTTTGAATATGTATATTTTATACTGTATCACAAAGAATAAGAAAAAGTTGACAGATTAGAGAGTTCTGTATGTACCCAAGGAGGCAACTTTCTAAGCATGTCTTATTTGAACTAAAAAGGACTTTCATCATTCCCCTTCTTTCAGATCATAGCCTTCATATGTATTGCAGCCATTGTTCTCTGTGTGATTCATTTCCTTCCTTCGCAGCGCATATCAGGAAAAAAAAAAAAGTGGCCCCCAAGAATAGCCCAATAATATTACCAACAAATACAGACAATTAAACACTTCTCAAGTTGTTTTTTTCCCACATCATTACCTTATTTTAATCAAATAAGTCAATGCATTTTTCATATTTTAGCCTATTCATATTACCCCTATATACTGATGTATCGAAATTTCCGTTCTTAGCAGATGCCTATTGCCCATAGAGTTCATTTCAGTTCTTTAAATGCACCTTCATTCTTATTTTGCAAGAATATGAGAAAATATGTTCTTACCTGTTCATGGAAGCCAACCATATCCATGGCATTGCACACCTCAAGGTATTTTGTACTCCACTGTGTGATCATCTCATCAGTTCCATACTGATTATTAATGTACCTATAAGTAGGAAAGTAGTGCATAATTTAGATATACTGTATCAATAAAAACCTAAAGATCTCTCAGGCATAACTAATTTCTTATTTCATAATATATTGACTTTGAAGCCATACTTTTCTCAACTGGAACTTTTGCGTGTTATCTAACAACTGTTATGTATAACGTATGCACCTCAAACTTTATGTCTAACTAACTGATGGCTCCTCCTTGTGATACAACTTCTATTTAAATTAAGTTGTTATGTACTGTACTTTTAGATATTATATTGTATGGGGAAGGACATTAGGCCTAAAACTGTACTCAACTGAATGATACAGAACATGTGGAGGGAACAACTAAAAAGGACTGTCAGACCAAATTTGTTGCAATGTATGACTGCTTACTTGATTTGCATTGGGAAGGATGTTTAATAACAGAGATAGGAGAGGTAGTGAGTAATATAAGGTGTGTTGCACAGAGAAAGTACAACTATAAGATGCTAGAAGTACAAAAGAAAAATTGGGTTGAATGACAAAGCTTATATAAACTAAAAGAGATGATAGAAGTGTCCAGTATTAGAGGGAAAAAAAAGACTAAAAAGAAAATAAAGTACTTCAAGGTGGATTTTTTCCATCAGTGGACAATTTTGGCAAGTTGGCAGTAGGCATGAGTGGCTAGTAAAGAATAAATATAGTAAAGAATAAATATAGTATACATTTAGATGAATAGGGTGAATGTATCGTACATATGTACATATTGTAGATCAATGTTGATTGCGAGTAAAGGACTGATGAACAAAGCCTGATGGTATACATTACAAAATGGAAAAGAACTATGTTACACAGTTGTTATAGTGATGTCTTAGATGCATGAGGAAATGACTATAATGCAAATTTAGCAGCTAGCACTAATTGTTTTGTAGAAATTCAGACTCTTCAGCTTTGGTAAAGGAAATGTTGAGAGTATGAAAATATGGGACTAGGTTAATAAAGGGCTGTGTGTAACACCCTCATCAGTACAAAAGGGAAAAAGTTAATAAGCGTTCAATTTTAATAGTATAAAGAACCATAACCAAGTACTTTTGCTAGTGAAGAGAAACAACAAAGCAACGTGGAAGAGTGTGTCTGGATAAGAGTAAGGAATACACCATTAGTTTATATTGTTTTAATCAAGGGAAAAAAGCAAGAAAAGTATGTACCTAATAATTATGAAGGCACATGTAGATGTGGTGATAAAATGCTGATGTAACAAAGGCAATCAAGGGAAAGTAGAGGTGCTTTTATAACATAATATTCTCAAATCCACTTAATCCAATTCAGGCAGTTTGTTCTGGTGCCTACTCACACATACATACCCAAACAGAAATTTACAGGGGCCAAATTGTCATTTCCAAGAAACAAAACAAGCAGGTATTTAGGAACAAACAAAAAAAAAAAAAAAAAAACCCTGAAGTACATGGAAGAAATGGTTAATCCCTCCATTGATAATGATGAGCAAGGGATGTACAAAAATTTTAGTTACATGGTGGGTGAGGTGTGGATGGTCTGCCCTATGATATTTGTTTCAAGTTTTTTGCTATTCATAAAAGTGACTAATGTGGTGATCAGGGGGTTCTTATATACAAAAACTGAAGCCAAACTGCAAAAATACTACAGTGATCCCTCACTATATTGCGCTTCAACTTTCGCGGCTTCACTAAATCGCGGATTTTATATGTAAGCATATCTAAATATATATCACAAATTTTTCTCTGGTTCGCGGATTTCTGCGGACAATGGGTCTTTTAATTTATGGTACATGCTTCCTCAGTTGGTTTGCCCAGTTGATTTCAAACAAGGGATGCTACTGGCGGATGGCCGAGAAGCTACCCAATCAGAGCACATATTACGTATTAAAACTCGTCAATGATATACGATATGCTTCCCGCACGGTGCTTCGCTTACTTAAAAGCCCGAACAGCACATATTGATTTTTGATTGTTTGCTTTTCTCTCTCTCTTGACATTCTCTGCTCCTGATGCGCACTCCTTTGAAGAGGAAGATAGGTTTGCATTCTTTTAATTGTGAGACGGAACTGTCATCTGTCTTGTCATGGAGCACAGTTTAAACTTTTGAAAAAGAGACAAATGTTTGTTTGCAGTGTTTTAAAGTCACTGTCTCTACAATCTACTGTGTTTCTGTTCAAATCTGTGACCCAAGTGTGACAATATAAAAACAACAATATAAACGTATGGTTTTTACTTCGCGTATTTTCACCTTTCGCAGGGGGTTCTGTAACTCAACCCCCACGATCGAGGATGGATCACTGTACATGTAATATAGAAGGCTTGCATAAAAGCAAAATGGCTAAAGATAAACTGAAAATATTTTTGTAGTCCAAAGCAGCAAGAAGACAGACAATAGTTTATACGTGAGCATGTCACATATACTGTAAAGGAATTTAGAAAGACTACTTTTACCGGATAGGGGTTTATAGAAGATGTAAGGAAGAAAGGAATTGTTTCCAATCAACAAGAATGCACTGACATAAAACGTATAAATTTGCAATCAGAAACATTTTGCAGAATCTGACAAAACAACCTCTGCTACTTAGGTGACAAGATGAATGGAAAGGCAGTGGAAAGATGGGAGAGTGGTGCCTGAAAGGCATTCTGGGATCTGACCCTCATTCCAACTTCTATAGCTCTAAAGAGAAGTAGTGTAAGGGTGCAAGATGTGGTGGAAAAGAGGAATTTGTTGTCAAAGGCCCAGCATGAGAACTATCATGCAAATGTCTAAAATGTCCCTGGAGAAAAACACAAAATTATAAACATGGTGTTGTCTAAGTAATTAGTTGTGTGATTAAGAGAAGCACACTGAAAATCTAAAAGCAAAATACCAACTGACTGAAAATCTGCAGTGACTGGTCCAAAAAAAAAAAAAAAAGGCAGATAAGGATAGAATCAGACATTGGGGTAGATAGGGGTGATGGTCACCTCTCAGGGTAAGGAAGGAAATTTGAGGGCTCTAGGTGCCAACCTGGAGAAACGCAGATAGTGGCAGATAATACAGAGGGCATGGGCATCACAATGTAAGGAAATTTCCAGTGTCAGTTTCACCCTGTATATATTTAATAACTACAGTACCAAACTCTCTTGTTTACAAACAAGTTATATTTTGATTAACAAATTTATTCCAAAGGGATAATGGGGTACAATAATACTGAGAACAGACTAAATTCCATAAAGGATGGTATTATGAGAACTTTACTCTAAAAGTTGCTACTCTTTGTCTTATAAATAGAATACAAAATATCTACAGGAGATCCATGATGCCTAGTGAACTTTACTCTGAGCTACCTCAAAAACAAAATAATGATTAATTCATATATTTTAGGTGTCACAACATGCACTGGAGTTTCATTGCAATCAAAATGTACCATACAAGACAATCGAAAGAGGTAATAACTTCTGGAGTATTTTTAGACAACAGACTGCAGTTAACCAGAATGATGCACTTATGCAGCAAGGAAGGTAATGTGTCCAAATGTTTGTACACACAAGGAGAGAGAAACATGGTCCATTTAAGAAATTCAGCTACAGGAGCAACTGAACTCTTAGAGATGCATTAGTCTTGAATAATAAACAGTTACGGCCACCGTAGAGAAAACATTTTAAGGGAGGACATACAACTTATAAAATAAGTGGGTACTCTTTTTGTTATATATATATTTTTTTTAAACCCCACATTTACCAGCACTGTGTACAGTAGGAAAAAAAGACATAATGGATACACTTACTTGTACAACAAAAAGAAATGGTCTAATCTATCAGTTTAAGGGAATTAAATTGCTTTAGAGATTTAACTAAACAGAGAAGGATATGCTGGGTCCTAATCCAGATCTTCACTAAAATGAGATATTCAAATAATTTAGAGTCATTAAACAGATGCACTTGATGGACTAAATGGTAATTTATTAAAAGTTTTGTAAAATGTGTAAGCATTCTTATATTTTGAAGAAAACTTTAACTTTCAAATATACACTCCTCAAACAAGGCAGACATCCTCCATACATATAGGTATTAGCCCATACAATGCTTTAATAGTTCTCTCTCTCTCTCTCATAAGAATAATGGAAAAACAAACAGGTAAAGGCTCACTCTATGTGCCATTTACATCTTGGTAAATAGAAGCTATGTACAGATAAAAATCTGCCAATACAGCTGCTCTATTTTATAAGAGAAGTGTTACTCAAGGTTAAGTAACATCTCCCTAGCTTCTCTAGGATTTAAGGAACACTCCCTCCTACATTGGTGTACATAGGGAGAGTAACTAAAAATTAATTTTGAGAAGACTTTGTGGAATAGACAAACCTAAGGGTTAGACGTCTGCAGACCCAAGAAGTAAACAATTGTACATTTAGCAGGTGGTGTGCTATTTCTTTAATGCTAGTGCAAATTCATATGGTCATGTATGGAGATGTGTGGGTGTGCACTCCCCACTTTCCCTTAAGCTTTGTCATGACAATGGTCTTTGCCATCAGCATATAGCATTGTAATAGGGAAAACCAAAGTTTTGCTTCACGTAGGGGATGTTAACACCAGACATTTAAAAGATGGAAGGTAGCTGTACTGCATAGTACTTTATAGAATGAATCACAGGATGAGACATGTTTTTTTGTAAGAAGCATCAGTGAACAAGGGAAACAAATTAATACACAGTAACCACAACATAGACATGTATATACAGTCACAGGTCAATACAACACAAAATATGCAATCCACTGAGCCAGAACATTAGTGAAACCTCACCAAAGATAGCACTGGCCTAGAACATATCAGACACAGCACTAAAAACCTGTTAACTGCTTTATCTAAAATAGGGAAATTAGAACATCTAATAGTAATTAAGTAAGTAAACAGCCTGCCAAAGCCCAACTGTATAATTATTTCTGAAGTTTAACTCAGTAATAAGAGACTGTGGGGAAATTATAGCTTTTAGAGACTTTCTAAATTCAAACTGCTTAAGTAAAAACCAAGAGGTTCCCTTTCTTGGTGTAATGTTAATTACTTCTTCTCACTCACACTACTATTGCTACAAATGTGGATGCAAAGAATGCAGACATGTAAAATTAACCAATTAACTGTAAACTCATGAGTTATGGAAAAACCTTAAAAAATACATTTCAAACAAATTTTTTTTCTAATGAGCTGGTTCAGTGCTGTATTGTGGTATGTCTTCTTTTATTATCTGTCTTTCATGTTTAGATATTGACAATCTTACCTGCATCATTTTTTCGGTTTGTGAATTTATTTCAATATTTTATTTCTTAAACCTAGTGTGGCTCAGATACCATGATTCAGGTTTAATTGCTAAAGACTCATCAAAAATGAACCAGAGTAATTTAATAAGCAGACACTATATCCCTGCCACCACTGCCCAAAAGAAATCTTCCATTTCCTACAATGTAACAAATAAAAACTATCAGTCAGTTTATTAGTCACAGGTTATACCAGTTAGCAAGGAATTCATATTTTTACTTTACACAGAGACATAAAATGACTAGAGGTTAAATTATTTGCCAGGACACACACCAAGGTGGAGCAATGTTTAACTCCTTTTACACTGACCCCAGATATTTTTTGCAGTGGGTATATATTTTATCTGTTAACTATACATATGAATGGAAAAATGTTTATCGTTTTGTTTTTTCAAATTAAAGTTTGCAATACAATGTTTATTTTTCCCCATTTATAACAGAGATGCAAACATTGTGCAAATGGTAGCTTTATAACCACCCAACTCCAAATTTTACAAAACTGAATTTTGTACAACAGTATTAAGTCTATTTTAAGTGGTCTAGGTATTAATTTTTTTTGCATTTAAGTATTTTTGGAATAATGAACTGTACAGTTTAAAAAGGAATAAATAGAACTTAACTATGTAGTGTATGACAAGGCAGAAAACAAAAAGGTTGCTTTGGATCTAGCAGTGTATAGTCCACTGCTTTGTTTTTTTCTCCCAGTCAGGTTGTTTGCAAACACATTAAAACATTTAAATATGTTTTACTGTCTCTTTAGCAACTTAAAACCCAAACAAATCCAGATTTCATTCTGATTCCTTGGATTTCCAGTAATACTATTAAACAGATTACAGACTTCACTTTAATTTGCATAGTGTTTAAGAAAATGGTTTAACTGAAAACAAAGGCAGAGAGAGACTGTAGACAAACATATAGGCCTTACTAAATATGACTTGAATAAAAATGACATGTATATCACTGTAATCAGCATGCAGAAAGGTTTAAGTTGTGCTAGCATGCATACAGTAAATGAAATTGTACCTAAACTAAAATAAATAAGCTACTAAATCACAGATGACAAAATAAAGTCTTGGAAAAATGCAGTATGAAAAAACAAACATATCAAAATGTACAAATGACGACAGAAGAGGATAAAAGACGCAATAGTCACCTATATAAAACAGGATTGAGAAGACCATATATCTCCTTTTCGGCTGCTGATATGCCACCCAGCATGTAATAGAAAATGTGAAAATTCCTTTCTCCTTCATCTTGATGTACAACACGCGATTTCTCAAGGAGATATTCGTTGATTTTTGCACCTTTTACTGCAGAGAAAGAGAAAAACAAAATTGCAGAAAATGTTCTCAAAATTATTATACGATAGATACCAATTTTAAATTCACTTCCAAGAATTTTTTAAATCTTCCACACACATCCCATAGGACTTAACAAATCATCATCCCTAACAGCATTAAAGTCAAGCCTCTACTATTGTTTCGTCACTCCATATAACCTATGCAATCTGTAAAAATCACTGATGTATAAATACAGATCTTCCTAAGAGGTCTGTAAAGGCTACTAAGGACGCAGCAGTGGACAGGATGTTAAGCCATCAAAGGTCACACTCAGGTGCACATACACTAGGCAATCTGGATGCATTAAAGCACTATAATGCCAAGCTGTTGGACTGATTGATTGACAAAGGCCTGCTATAATAACTGGGAATGAATTAACAAAAAATCAGCATATTCAAAGTTCAGCTACTATTGACCCTGAATTTATTTTTCCTTTATAAATAGCACTATTATTTATAAGACCAGCACACTATACACTAAGAGTAAAATTAAATTAAAATATAATACAAAACTTCTTTCAGCAAAAACACAGTTCTGAATGCTAATAAATCAATTGTACTTGTAAGTAGATACATACAAATATCCTTTTTTAATACTAAGTCAGTTTTCAAATAACACAAGTGTTAACACAAATAATGAAGATGAAGAAAATGGGGGGAAAAAATTAGTAAACCGCCAGTGAAGAGAATGG
Organism: Polypterus senegalus; assembly: GCF_016835505.1. Lineage (NCBI taxonomy): Eukaryota > Metazoa > Chordata > Cladistia > Polypteriformes > Polypteridae > Polypterus > Polypterus senegalus. The sequence continues at coordinate 152,471,416 of NC_053160.1, read as the reverse complement.
CTACAATTATTAAAAAGCAACATGAACAGTGTCAGCAGCAGTTCCAACAGGTGAACACTATTTGTTGTAATGAATATTCTGTCTTGATTTAAATACATTTCTCTAATATTGGAATGCAGACCATTTCAATGTTTCCAGGTCATCCTTAATTTACCCCTGGGGACAAATAAAATACTACTATCTATAGCTGAAAGCCTTGTCACTTACAGTAGTTACATTTATCCACATAATTCGGCGTCATTGTGGTTTGCAAGATGAAACAGGGTATAAGCAATTTTTTGGTAAAGCAGTTCAACATTTGGGGGATGATTTATTATTATTAGTAGTAGTATCATCACAGTTTAAGTACAAGGATCTCAAAATCTTAAATCTAGAAGTACTGCTAGTTTTGCACGCTACACATTTGAGACTTTACACTGCACATTTATCAACATTAATTGATCTTTTAACACCAAGAGTGATAAGTAACTTTAGTCTATAGTATTATGAGCGTGTGTAGGTTTATCATAATTTGGAGACATACAACAGATGCAAACATTTGCTGGGGCTATCAATTTTCACATCTCTGCCAATATTAAAAGTCACAACGCATAATTTAACTATAACAGCTAATTCTTATAAAATGTTGTTTAATTTAAACTATAAGTGAGGAAAAACAACCAGAAGAGAACTTTAAGTTAATAATAGAACTACACTTAACTGGTTTTTAAGGTCTAATATACAGGCAGTCCCCAGGTTACATATGAGATAGGGACTGTAGGTTTGTACTTAAGTTGAATTTGTATGTAAGTCGGAAAAGGTACATTTTAATAAATGCTATTGTTAACCGACTGTAATCCAGTGCTCTGCCAATGAATGATGGAGTTTCACTTCTCTCTGACCTTTTTATTATTTCTACTTATTTTCAATGGTGATGGCTTTTCTCTTCTTTACTGTATCACCAGCATTTGCATCAGATTTGTGTTTCAGAGACATTCTTGAAGGGTGAAGACAAAAGGTTAAGATGAGCTCTTCTGCACAGCACTGTACACGCTATCACAGCAGGAAGGCACCCGTCATCAACACGTCTGATGTATTGACAAGAGACAACTTCCTGCTATGTGCATAACAGTACAAGCAGGCTTGCTATCGAGAATGAATGGGGGCGGCGAGGGGCGGTTCATCACCAGCCCACCTCACAGTCACCTCCACTACAGGTTGCTGCCTGAAACGTTCAGCCACTGAGAACGAACACAGTGCGGCGAAAGGCATGTAGTGAATCGCCCACCACCGCCCCATTCACCAGGCAGTCTTCCGAGGCACACTACAATGCTACATCCCGATCCCCCCCACTGCCCCATTCACCATCAATGGCTTCCGTTCAGCCTCAACCGGGTCACCGCTTGCAGCATCACCAGCCACCCACCGACATTGAACGAGGTAGCCGTGTGTGGTGGGCAGGCAGTGAAATCGCTTGTTGCCGGGAGCCGCCCGAGGGACACTACACTGCATGAGCAGCGAAATCACCCCCACAAATAAGGGCTTCATCCAGCCATCGCTTGCAGATTCCCCAGGCCGAAGATGACGGTGCAGCAGTTACTGAGGCGCATGCATTGCAGCTGCGGCCCTGTTCATATGTCATAGGTTGGATGTTCGTAACCTGGGGACTACATGCAGTGGCATCAGAGTATGTACTGCATCTTCACCTACATTTGCAGGATTAGTTTATGGTTAAAAATTTTACTAGTTGGTTTTATTGGCCATTATATGGAAGAAGTTAAAAGCTTCATTCAACTCAATCTTGTATCTTTCATTGATCCTGTATATCCTGCTCATTTAATTTGTCAACATAAGTGGAAACAAGATACACCCTTGGTAGAGTTCAGTGCCCATACTGAACTATGTCTTTGAGACAAGTGTATTAAAGAAGTATTTAAAAAAATATCAGACCTTGCGTTTAAAATATTATCAGTTAGAACTACTCTGTTCCCGAAATAACATTTAAAGATGCTTTAGTGTGAAATTGGTCAGTTTTATATTTGATAATACTTAATAAATGTTTACCTGTTGCTTTTGCATTCTCGCTATAATTATTAGATAATTTTGAATTAGTAGGAAAAATTATTTGATATGTTCCTACATTAGTTAGTCATTCCCTAACCTGCTTAATTCTTAACAGGATCACGGGTAGGTTTGGTAACCCTTCAAAGTGATTATGTTATACTGAATATGTAATCTTAAATTGCAGGCTGTATAATATGACAAAGATGTGGCCTGGCCTGTGTTCTACACAGTCACCAAGAACTGGCATATTTTAGGGAAAAAAAATTAAAGATTGCCATCGATTTAAGAAGTTCAGATTGTTTCCAAAAACAAATACTGTACCCAAATTGTTTGGGGAGTGAGAACACTGCTATACCAAATAGTATTACTGCTTCAGCATGCCTTAAAGGAATACTCCACCCAAAACTAATACTTATTTTTATTCCTTACAACCCCATGTGGTTTGTACTGATGCAAGAGGAAAAAAAATTAATCTAATGATTCTATGCAGAATGGAGATAAAACTTTGATGCTGTAATATTCTAGGACAATACTGTAAGCCATGCTTTATTCATGACGTTTTGCAAAAGAAACTGTTTAAATCTCCTTCTAACAACAGAATGAGTCTGAACTGGAACCATTCGGTGGAAGTTATTGCTGCTAATGGACATTCTATCAGTTTGTGAATACAAGAGTTCACATACCTTTTTATAGGCTAGATTGTGAACGTTTAAACAGCGTGTTCACTACTGACAAATAGAATTTCAATTTTTTGTTTTATTAGTGTAAGCATACTGTATTTATATATAATTGTAACACAGCTGACAATCACTTTTAAGCAATGAATACAGAAATTCAGGTAATATCAAAGGGTTCACAAACTTAAGTACTTTCAAACTATACAATATATGTCTATTAAAAAAAAACAAAAAAAAAACCTGTAGCCTTCAGCCAAAAGCTGACGCACAACTATTCATTACTCAGAAAGCCTCAAAAACCTCTTAAACTTAAGTCTTGATTTTAAATTTAATCATCATTTTCATTTCACTTATCCTGATTGAAATCACAATGTCAACATGCTTAGATGGCCTTTCTGAGCTACTACAGCTTCAGTGACTTTTTCCAATACTGCCTGTAGAAATGCCACATGCTCCCAAATTAAACCAATAGATTTAACCTCTTCATTATGTCCTGGATCTAACCTTGATTCTCCTGCCTTTACCAAGAGGGCATTCTAACTGTATCCCAAAACTACACATACATCTCAATTTAGAGAAAAAGCGGTGAAATTCTGATGTCCTCTTCTACTGCAAATTGTTTTGGACTGTAAGTCAAGCAACCCTACACAGGAAATTCATTTGGACCTCCTGTGTTCACAGTCTCATTCTGTTGGTCTCTACCCAGACCTGGAGACCATAGGTGTAAAAAGGGATCTAGACTAAAAGGTAAATAAAAGTTTCAGCAAAGGACTTCACTCAAACTTAACCGTGACAGTCTGGTAGAACATCCACAATACTACTGCCACTGCACTGATTAATTGGTTAGTCTCATGATCACTTGGGGCAGCTGCGAACCCATAAACAGAAAAAAACAAGCCATACTTTTCACAGAGAAGGCCATGACATCACATTCTAAGATGTGCAACATCACCTCAACTGAGTTGCACTCAACAGGGAATTTAACAGAATGTACCAGAGTTTAAATTCTGAAACAGCTAAGAAGAAATCTTCTGGAAACAGCAGATATGAAATCCTTATGTAAGTACTCTCCAAACTTTATCTGCTCCTGAATATACTGTTAATTTAATTTGCAGCAAGTAGTGGGAACAAGATACATCCTTGCACACACTGAACTTACTTGAATTAGCTGGTAACTTTACACAAGACTGCAGTTTCCAAGTCCGCAAATCAAAATTGTCAAATTCCCATGACCTCACAAATATAAATGCAAAAGCAAAGGGCAATTCCACTCTTCCATGGCATTGTTACTCCTGGATTGGAGATTAAATTATAGAGTTTCTGCTTTCAGTACCCTGGCACAGATTCTGCCAATTCCAAGGCACTATCCCTTAATTCCATATAACACTAAAAAAGCATGTTAGCAAAACACCCACCCAATATCCAGCGAGTTCAGTATTTTCCTGTGAAAACACATCTAACTGTGGCACCATATGCCTAGGGCACATGTCAGAACATAGAAGTAGCAGTTTAATTTTGTTTTTGTGTGAAAACAGTGCCACTCTGCCTTGGTAGTATAGGTGTGTAGGAAGGTGGAGTGGCTATGATGTGCATAATTGGTGTGGCTAATTGGTGAATGGGATAATTCATTAAGCACGTACGGATTACTGATTTATATCACCATCCCTCATTGGCAGCTCCATGGGTCAGATAGGGCAGCACCTAGTCTACCAATTATAAAAGGCTGAACAAAGGCAGAGTAGGGGCATCTGATCATGATCGAGAAGTAAATCTGAAATCTAGCCAGACTGTGAAACAAGAGAAAGGGACACACAGAATGGAAATGGACTGCATTAGAGGTGCAGAGGTCTCCTGTGTGAAGAGGAGAGTCCAGCACTGCTGCTGCAGCTGGGGATAGAGAAGATATTTTGAAGTTGGGCTCATTCTGCGGGTACTGACATGATGTGGTAGAAGAAAGGACATTCCTGCTGACAGGAAGTAGGATGAACAAGGTTCTTGTCAGAGGGGCTGTTGACAGTTGCATGCAAGCATGAGTGCAAGGGCAAAGATGACAGAGTGAGTACAAAGGTGCTAAAAGGCCTCATTAGTAAAAGGATTAGGTATTTAATAGAGCTCAGTTAGCAGATGGAGCGCGCTAAGGAAATGCTTGTGGACTACTACTCTGTGAATGGGACTGCTATTCCTTCTGTTCTTTTTACTAGATTTTATTTATTTATTGAACTATTTATTGATTGATGGAATGCACTATTTTTAAAGATTTATTTATTAAAGAACATTATGATGGCACTTGGGACAATTTCCTGTAATAAATTTACACTTTTTGAAATATCGAACCTTGTGGTTGTGTGTCTCACCGATAGTCCATCCTGTTGCTCACAATCTACTAGGGGGTCTAGTTAAAGGTTGAGTGTCGAGCAAGCACCAGCATGGTGTCCCCAGAAATTAACTCTATAGAATCTTTTAATAACTGCAACAACCTCACTCACAGAGATGAAGTCAATACAAACCAATGCTTCTGGCACTGCCCCTTGACACCATTATCAGCTGAAACCAATAACTCCCTATCTTTACCAAGAACAGCCTGGGTAATGGCCCATCTTCCTTTCTTAAATCGCTAAATGGTTTGCCAGAACCCCTTTGAGGCCATCCAAATGTCATCCATCCATGGCCTCACCAACTTCTACCCATACACTGGCTTCAATCACTGCTGTTATGATGCTGCTAACTAGCAGCCTGCTGGTATCTCTTCATCATATCTAAAGACCCTTTTTCTAAGTGGTGTCGCTATGACGTGCCAAAAACCTTCTGGCCACTGCTCCTTGCACCTGCCTTCACTAATAAGGTCTTGAACACCATGCATTCATGCTCTATATATTCTTGATGCCTTCTGCAAAAATTGATGCCTACAGTAAAAATCTCTTCCGAAGTGAAAGTAGAACTCATTCTAAATATCTGCTAGTCATTCCCATCAAAATATTCACTTATTCAATTGCCATTTGTGTTTTCCAGGCCTGTCTTGCGAAAAGTAGTCTTGGTGAACCTAGACGTATAATATATGCCTGAAGACAACCATTAGTGAATTTTCCGTAAAACTGAGTGAGAACAAGACGGTTGATTGAGAGTCACTAGACATATAAATATCTATTGTGTGTGCAGAGAGCACATTTAAAGTTTTAAAAATAAACATAACCTGATGCAAGGTGTGGACGCTAGGGGTCACCGTTGCCCCGTGAAGCCCACCAGACAATTGTCCAAGACCCACTTATAAAAAACACCAAGAAGAATTTAATGTTATTTTCTTCAATACAGTGCACAAAGCACCACACTCACCACAATTGTCCAATGCTCATATAATAAACACAATCAATAATCACAATAATCCTCCACTCCTCCCTGTGGTGTTATGGGTCCACAGCTCGTGGAGAAAAGGCCATTGATTTTAAATAAATAATCATCGCACCGAGCGGCTTCGTGAGGGGGCGTTGTTATGCGAGCAGCGGGGCAGTCGTCGATGTGGGCGTTTCTCACCGTGTGCACAGGTGAGGAACTGCCCACATTCGTGATTGCTCCGTGGCTAATGCTGCAGCTGTGATGGCCCCTCACGCTTTTAAAAGAAGCGAGTCGGTTTTAGGGAGAGAAAAGAAACGTTCGGTGGAGAGAAAGCGATCGGAGAAAGGAAAGGAGAGGCGGAGGTTACCGGGAGCAGGAGAGGAAGCAGGTCGGTGAGAGAGCGAGCCGCAGAGCGAGCGGACGTGCGGCGAATGAGCGCGTGGACAGCTGCATGGAAGCTGGGTGTTAGGCCGACACCAGCGTGTTTGTGTTGATGTCGCTCCCGCTGGCGAGCAGGTAGCGGGAGTGACCAAGGTGAAAGCGACGAGCCGCAGAAGGCCGCAGAAAGGCAGCGGAAGTCGGGAGGCTTGGAGTGGCAGTCCTTGGTGTGAGCGTCCTGGAGACCAAGGAGTCCAAGTCTCGAGGCTGGGATGAGAGCCAAACCGAAGCCAGGGATCGGGAGGTCTCCAGTCTTGCGTGTGTTTGAGGAGGGCAGCTGTAGAGAGCTGTCTTGCCTGCTGCTTGGCCCATACGGGATAAGCAGGTGAGACGCTAACAGAAGAGCACCAGATTTGTTTGTTGGGTTTTAAGACTGCTTCCTAAAAAGATTTTAACCTCTCGGTTTTAAGGATTGTTTTTCTATTTATTGGTTTTAATCCACGTTCTTTTTATGGATTATTTATTTAATGAATTTGAAGAACTGCACTATTTATGAACTTTGTTTTTGTTGACTGTTTTAATAAAAGCACTTTTGTACTTTCAACCATCCCCTTGCTCAGATGCTCAATTTGCCTCCATTGACTGGCTCACTCGGTTTCATTATCGACGGTGTTGGGTTCAAGGGTTCCCAAACAGCCATGGGAGTGTGGAGCCAGAACCCACATCGTCACACTCCCACTCTCTCTCACTCTACCACCCAACTCTGGCTCTCTTTGCTGGGTCTCGACCAGTCCTTTAAATAGTCCTCGACCCGGAAGTGCTCCTCCTCTTCTTCCGGGTCAAACAACACATCATTAGATCTCAAGTACGAGCTTCCGTCCTCGTGACTCCGAAGTACTTCTGGGTTGTCGTAACAGTAGCAGACCCCAGGTTCTTTGTGAGCTCCCCCTGGTGGCACACACTGCACCCAACAGGGCTGAGGAAATGGACTCCACGACCATTGCCATCCAAGGAAGCTGCCACCTAGTGTCCCGGGGGATGCAGTGCCCTGAAAAGACTGCATTCCTCCATTCTTTTCTTTCAGGGAAGTCCTGACTAGACTGAATCGCCGACTGTCCATCACAAAGGGAAAATGCTTTATGTAACATCAGATTATACCTTGACATTTGATGGCCATCAATGGACATGTGTTAGATGTGAACAATATGTGGTTGCAGGTGATGTGTGTGGTCTCTGTTGTTCTACATTATGATGACTCCCTACTCCTGAGGTAGATATATTCATAAAAATGTAAACAGTAAAATATGCATTTGAGGTAAATGGTGTGTCACCCTCCTACAAAAGGACTGACATCAAGAGAGCTGACAACGAAGAGCCACAGGGGATGTTGATTTCACAAAACAACAAATCAGCAAATCTGCCTAACACCAGTAGATGCAGAGATAAGGCTGTACCGTATAACATACACCATCTGACTGTGAATAACTACAGAAGTTTACCTACCATCTAACTGGAAATGCAAACATGCCATGACAAAATGTCTTTAGAGTTTTAACAAATTATATATCCATAGACTCCAATGCTTTCTGAACTGTGTTTGCTGTTTTTATATCATACAGTGATGCAATACTTAAAATGACAGAAAGATCTCATAGCAGACTGAGGCACTTCTCAAACATGTGGAGCCCAGTAGCTGTGATGGTCTATCTGTGTGCATCTGACCATTTCCACTGTAGCAGGGCTCATTACAATGGTGCTCAGCAACTGAATGGACAACAGCAATTTTAGGTTTTCATTTTCTCTCTCTTGCCTTTTGTTTAATCTCATTTGCTCTCTCCCTAAAACCTCAGCTGTGGTTTAAATCATGGAGCCTTGTAGTCAGAGGTATATTCTCAGTTGAAAATGTCATCAGGCTTTGAGAGACTAAGTAAAATGTACATTGATGTAAGCAGCTCATGACAAGGTGGTGATCAGCTGACAGCTTAGCACCTCTTTCACAAAAACCTAAATTATATCATGGACCTGTGGTCCATGGTACTCTAGCATCAAGAGCATGTAGGAGTATGGTGTTGTTTACGCAAAGCCATAACTAGTACAGAAAAAACTTTCCTTACACTAATGCGCAATGCATACTCAGGGTTGCTCATCAGGCACCAGCTGTTTTTTATGATAGTTACAAACTGCTTTTTCATCTGGCTTCAGTCAGGCCACATCTCAAAAAGGACAAAGGCATCAAGGAGCCTGCACACAAATTTGTTTGCTTCCAGAGTGTCTGAAAATCTAATTTGTTTCACACACCAAATTGTGCATCTGAAAAAAAGCTTATAAAAATTATCCTTGACTGAGACATTCCCAACAAAATTCAAAAAATGGTCTTTGTTTTATGTAAACATCTCAAGATTCTTTCTCGGTTTTTAGTTTTTTCTTTTTTGTTTTTATGTAAGTTTCATATATGTTCGTTTGGTCAGGTTACGTGTAATCACTAAGTGAATGGAGCTACTGTATATTTTCAAGATGTCAAGAGTGGTGTTTTCTGGGGCTTTGTTTCTGAGGTTTAGTTACAGCATGTTTTTTTGGTTCAGGTAACGGTTATCAATTATTTCAAATAAAGGATACTGTACTGATATTTTATTGGGAAATGGGTAAAATGGTATTAAGGGAAGCAGTGATAACTTTAGGAACAGCTGTAGGCATGCTGATGACCTTTCTGGTATGCTTTTTGTCTCTGCTATGTTTCACCTGCTATTAATTTGATTATGGCTATTCTACTTTGTTGGAGATTCTCAGACAGAACGAGTTCCTTATCACGCTGGGCCCCTGCATATACCAATTAGTCTCCCACATCATTCTAATGGAGAAATTTTAGGGCTACCTATTTACTTTTGCAGGGTTGTGTGTGTGTGTGTGTGTGTGTGTGTGTGTGGCTTTTTTCTCTCAAAGATTTTTTCGTTCTCTGTCACCACAGCAGCAAGATCTGGTTGTTGTAGGAAGCTATAAGCAGCTTCTAAAAGTGACTACCAAGCAGACAGGAAAGCCATTAGCATAAATGGCCAGAAACAAACAGAAACAAAATAAAACTTTTCCACATGACTATATGCTAGTATACCCAATGAACTTTTTTTTTTATTACTTCTACATTTTTCGTCTTAACCCTAGCAACCAGATAGAAACACAAATACAAAGACACACACGCGCACACTAGTCTTTTTATTAAGGTTCATGCTTTAAACCATGTTACCAGTACATATTTGACCCCTAAGTCAATAATGCTGTATTTATGCATAAACTAAAACAAAACAAGGACTCACTCTTTTGTAAGAACATGTATGCCCAGTGGCTAATATCTTTATCCTAAGACTGCAAATAGATATTAGTAAATTAATCCACATTAATTAAAACCGCTTTAAACACACACTTATGACAGGTATCATATAACCTTCAGTGTCTTCTACATGTAATTGATGCTGCTCTGAATTATACTTCCCATGAATCACTCATGTCATTGGATGGTAAGAAAGCATGCAATTTTTTGTACTGAGGGTTGGTGATATCAAATATGGATTCAACTCTATTATATGCCTTATGCAATCACTCTAAATGACCCTAACAAATTTCCTCAATCCCCACTTCTGCCTGGATCTCAAATCTAGCATGGGTTGTATAATATTTTAAATGCATGATACTTGCTGCCCACCATCTCTTTCTTTTTAGCTAATGATGTTTCTTTTAGGTTTAGGTATTGTCTTTCCTAGTCCTAGGCATGTACTGAACTTATGTAAACACCAAAAGAAATTATGATGCAAAAAAAAGTAAAAAAGTGGATTTTAATGGCTTTGAATTTGCTGTGTAATTTATCTATTTTTTTTTTTTTTATTATATCAGTTACCAAATCCTAAATACCTATATGTGGATTTCAAGTCTTTATATGATTGTGTCTTTGTATTATCACATCTTTAATGAAACTAACAAAAAATAAAAGACATTCTCCTCATGATCTAACTTAAATTTTACCATTTCTGTACAATAAAAAAGTGAATACTGTTCAGCACTATTTTTATATGCTGTATTATTCCTTTCCTCGTTCTCATAAATACTAGTAATATGTGACATCATTATTTTTCAGAATTCTTGTAATGGATGACAACCATGACTGAAGTGCTAAATATTCATCCATGATAAGGGTAAAGCTGTAGGTGAAACATTAGGTTTTCATGGTGATGTTTCTGTTAAAGGATTCAAACTTTGATCACAATCTGCAACTTTGCAATTTTGACTCCCTCTGATCAACTAAAAAAACTATTAATCACTAACAGACACAGTGTGCACTTTTAAATCATAACACCAGCCTCCAACTAAGAAACAATATTTTAACATTCTGCTTTTCAAAATTAGAGTACAACTGTCAGCAAGTTTGCTGACTGGCTTTGATATGCAATTTCAGTAGTTGCCAACACCCTCTGAAGTGTTCTGCTTTTGTGTCAATGTTGGCTTGATGTGTATAAAGCACTTCTTTGACACAAAACATTTATGATTAACAAGAATAGTAAAAAAAATGTGTGTTAAGTTAAGCCTAAAGCAATACCAAAATAAAGCAGGATTGAAGGATGTTATGTTATTTAATTTCAGGTAAAACAGATGTCCACATGTTCAGAAGAATTCTTTGTCTACAGTTAGTTTGCTGTCCACATTACAGCTGTGAACACAACTTCTGCTGACATAATGTGGGAGACACACATACACAGGTAGACAGGCATTTCTTTACATCCTCATTACACCTGAAGTTTTGCTGTGAATGGGATGCAGGCATTGCTTATGTAACACTCATATATATCTCTATGATTAAGGATTACCCAAATATCGTGATAGCCACATAAATGTTTTTATTTTTAAACCATTCCTATCATTATGCTTGTACAACACATAATAAATGCATATTTACACTGAAATAAACACATTTCTTTATCCAGCATTATTTACAACACAAACGGCATCTTATTTTGCAGTCCTTCTCTTTAGAGGAAAGCAGTTGCTGCCGTTTTCTGTCTTGACATACCAATATGCAGCATACTTGCTATTATTTATGCTAGCAAATGGGTGTAATTTCTGACTGTTGCTACACAATTCTATTATTTTTCCCGAATATACTACAATATACAAGTTACTGAGTCTGATAAGAGCACTTTATCATTTTTATCACTCTGTCTTTGTCAACCTCCTGATGGTGTTCTTTCAAATTTACACTGAAGTCTTCAGTTTCCTAAATTAATCAGCATAAATAAACAAACTATCAAGGAACATTTTCAGGTACTTTTCCTTTGTTATGAAATGATCTTTAATAAGACGTTTGCAAGAAAAAACAGTTTTTCAAGTTTAAATATCCAGCCTCCTATATAGTTTCTGATCCGCTTATTAAGTTGCAAGAACAAAACCTTCTGGACAGGACACCAGCCCATTATAGAATACCCTAACATTCACACATACAGAGTCAATGCAGAGTCACAAATGTACTTGTTTGGAATATGGGAGAAACCCCAAAGTACATGGAGGAAACCCACACACAACAGAGGAAGAATAAATAACCACTAAGTGCTAACCACTGCACCACCATGTCACCCCCAAGTTTAAACATGACTCGCACAACTTTATAGTTTCAAGTTTAGACATTTAAAAAAAAAAAAACAGACTAAGAAAACAAATTTAAAATAAACTTACCTGAAGCATTTTGAAATCTTAACTGAATGTATTTGCCAAATCTACTGCTGTTATCATTCATCACAGTCTGTGCATTGCCAAAAGCTTCCAGTAATGGATTCACCTGAAAAAAACAAATAAAAGGAATTAACAAATAGGTACACAGCCCTACAATGGACAGAAAACCTGCCCTAAAATTGTATAATTTGGATAACAAAATAAAGTTTAGAATGGAATGAATTATCTTCTGGCATGGAAATGAATGAAATACAAATGTTATGCTTAGTTCATGTTTGAAAGGGTTACTTAATGTTAAATATCTCAGTACCTTATATGAAAGCTAATATCAAAAACTCATATACAGTATATTCACTATGCATCAAAATAAGCATGTTTAGGAAATTTGAAAACTGTATAGACAGCATGATATGTGGCCCACATTCCTTTTCTCAGGCTCAAAATAACAAGACAAATAAATAAATGAGTGAGGTTTTAGAAGCATTCTCCTATCATGGATGGCACCGTATTGACATTCAAATTCAGTGTTCATTTCACATTCACAGAATTTAAAAAGAGGTAGCACAATGACACTGACATTAGTGTTGCTATCCATTAATCCACTGTCTTGGATCCTAAGCCTGTATCCATTCCTTGTGGAGATTATTAAACAAGCATCTGCATGTATTCTCCACTTACACATCTGTGACACAACAATAATTTGCTACTTTTGTTTTCCTATCTATTTTACTCTTCATTACAATTCTGGCCATGTAAGTACCTCTGTCCGTGGTTGCATATTAAAAATGGTTTCGAACATGTTTTGCAATAACCATACCATTGGAATATGTAGTTCTGGTAAAAAAACAATAACTTCAACTCTTAAGTAACCAAGCCTTTCAGACTTGCCAGACAACTTTGCAGATTACCAACTATGAAAGAGCTGAAGTAGAGTGACTCATGAAAACTTTGTGGCTGGCACAGAATCAGACAAAGCATAGCAGTACACTTATAAATAATGTGAAGGGCAAACATAATTTACAATCAGAACTTCTAAAAATAGCTAGCTGATCATTACGCCTAGAAAATGTGTAAGAAAAATTGCAGATGAATATCGTAGAACTCATCTTTCAGGTTTTAAATGATGAGAGGAATCCCTCTTGTTCAAAACTTGTAACATTAAACAAATTCTTCTTCTCTATCTTATCAGCCCCCAAAAAACTACAAAGAATCTGTTGATTTGCTTCTCATATTCTGATACGACTATTTTATCTTCAGCTATTTCTCTATATTAGAAGTGCTTTACTTGTAGAGTTCAAACTCAAAAGGGGACCTTTGACGAAAAAGTGGATATCTATACTAACGAAAGGTAGAGCACTGACTCACTAACTCACTCACTCACTCATCATTAATTCTCAGAAATTTGGCAGGCTCATTCCTTACAGCTTACTTACAAAAGTTAAGCAGGTTACGCGTAACGGTCATAACTGAATCCTACTTACGTAACATATATACGGCCATAGCCTGCAGCTCGGTCGCTGTGTGAGGCGGAGTTGCGTCACCCATCACCACTCCTCCCACGTAGTTGGCTGCCTCGCGAGATACAAGTTTAATGAGAAGACGCAGGGTATAAATGAGACTTTTGATCACTTTCTAATGGAGTTAAAATTGCTGGTGAAGGATTGTGCTTATGCAAACGAAGATGAGATGGTCAGGGGTAAAATAGCGTTTGGCACAAACTCAGCGAAGGTGCGAGAGAAACATTTTAAGTGCCAGGTCTGAGCGAACATTAAATAAAGCCGTAGACATCGCAAGATCGCACGAGATAGCACAAGCACAGCTGAGAACCTTCGACGCATGTACTCCAAGCGGCTCATGTGAACTGACTGTGAATGCAGTACGCAGACAACAAGCAAGAGCTCCAAAGAGCACTGAACAAAAAACACATTACACAATTCAGAAGGCAGCAAAAGAATATGAAGCGAGTGACGCATACAAGCATATTCATAAGTGCAGCTACTGCGGAAACAAAGCACACGGTGGAAAAAGTCAACGTCATGCTAAAGGAAGACAGTGTAAAAAATGTGGTAAATTGGACCAATTCGCTAACGTTTGCAGGACTGGGAAAGGTAAACCCGTGCATGCAGTGTGTGATATGTCAGATAAAGAGGAAGACGAGCTGTTTATTGATGCAGTAAGAAAGGGACAACCGTCTGAAGCTAAACAAGCCTTTGTAGACATATCAATAGGAAAGCAAGGTGTATGAAGCTAAACAAGCCTTTGTAGACATATCAATAGGAAAGCAAGGTGTAAAGATTAAGTTTAAATTAAGTTCATGGACACGCTGCCCCTAAATATTCGCAGGCAAACCCACAACTTAATACCGGGAATGCCTGTTAAACATCTTAGATTCACGAGTACCGATTTGGGTAGTGAACACTTCGATGAATGAAACCTGTTATCTTTACAACGGTTGTACACAACACATCCTCCAAATACGAACCTGATTGAAAGAAATAATGATAATCAAATCTTTGATGAGAGCAACACTCATAACAGTCACAAAACAATTACATTGATAATCATGTTACGTTAATTTTTAAAATGTTTCCTTTTCTTTTTCATAACTTCTTTAACACACTACTTCTCCGCTGCAAAGCGCGGGTATTTTGCTAGTCTATATATATAATTCACTAAGCAGCTGACCATGGCACACAAGACAGAGACCATGGGATACGCACAACAGAGCCCCGCCCACCAACTCTAACCCTGCTCCCGCGTCATGGGATATGCACGACACAGCCTCGCCCGCCAAGTCTAACCCTCCTCCCGTGTCCAGCCTCGCAAACTGTTTTACACGTTGCATACAGTGATTCCCATCTACGACAAACATGCTTCTTCTTAGATGGTCCTGCAGGAACAGGGAAAACCTTTGTCTACAAAAACCTGATTCATACCATACTAAGAGCATAGTGTTTTTGTTGGCTTGCCTGCCTGCCCACCCACCTGACTGTTACCAGCATTCACCACAAAGTACTGGAGTGTAAAACTATCGCAGCTACTACCTCACAAACTGCCCCTGATTTCCCTGACCCCATCAGATTCAAATTTGCTTTTATCTATATACACATAAACACATACATGTATGTATGTATGTGTGTTTTTTTCCCCATTTTATTTTTCATGTATATTAACTTTTAATATACTAAACTTCTAAATATTTCAAAGACAAGTTGCAAGCCATTTCAGTTCTCCCAGCAATGTTTACTGATATGTACGAGGGAAGTTTGACAGTGGTGAGGTCTGTGGTAAAAGCAACGGATGCATTTAATGTGGAGGTGGGATTACATCAGGGATCAGCGAGGAGCCCTTTCTTATTTGCAACAGTGATGGACAGGTTGACAGACGAGATTAGACAGGAGTCCCTGTGGACTATGATGTTTGCTGATGACATTGTGATCTGTAGCGAGAGTTGAAAGCAGGTTGATGAGATCCAGGAGAGGTGGAGATATGCTCTAGAGAGGAGAGGAATTAAGGTCTGTAGGAACAAGACAGAATACATGTGTGTAAATGAGAGGGAGGTCAATGGAATGGTGAGGATGCAGGAAGTAGAGTTGGCAAAGGTGGAGGAGTTTAAATACTTGGTATCAACAGTACAGAGTAAGAAAGAAAAAGCGAGTGAAGGCAGGGTGGAATGGATGGAGTAGAGTGTCAGCAGTGATTTGTGACAGACGGATATCAGCAAGAGTGAAAGGGAAGGTCTACAGGACCGTAGTGAAACCAGCTATGTTATATGGGCTGGAGACGGTGGCACTGACCAGAAAGCAGGAGACAGAGCTGGAGGTAGCAGAGTTAAAGATGTTAAGATATGCTTTGGATGTGACAAGAATGGATAGGATTAGAAATGAGTACATTAGAGGGTTGGCTCAAGTTGGACGGTTGGGAGACAAAGTCAGAGAGGCGAGATTGCGTTGGTTTGGACATGTGCAGAGGAGAGATGCTGGGTATATTTATTGGGAGAAGGATGCTAAGGATAGCTCTGCCAGGGAAGAGGAAAAGAGGAAGGCCTAAGCGAAGGTTTATGGATGTGGTGAAAGAGGACATGCAGGTGATGGGTGTAAAACAGAGAAAAATGCAGAGGAAAGAAAGTTATGGAAGAAGATGATCTGCTATGGCAACCCCTAATGGGAGTAGCTGAAAGAAAAAGCAGCAGCAACACAGGGAATCTTGGTTCTCCAGCACTCTCTTTGATTTTTTGGAGTCTTAGTACTGAACTGCACACTGAAAACTAATTTCTCTATTCTAGAAACAAGTCACACCCATAGTGTAAATGCCTGGTTTATTCACAATTTGATGGAACTAAAAATTTAATAAGTACATGTCATGTGCTCGGTAGCAAAATCATTCACAAAAGACATACTGCATGGGTAGACATTTTTGATATTTACCAACACCTTGTTAATAATGTGTTAGTAACTCCTGCCATAAACTTCTCTTGCACTAGGATATACCTCTCCTTCACTTTACAATCTAGTACTCTGTTAGATTTAAAATTTGGAAGTGCTTAATCCCCTAAATATTCGTATTCACTTTAGACCGTTGCCCAACAAGAGCTGTTTTTGCAATAATTAGTATATACATTAGTTGCAGTGGGTGGCATGGTGGCACAGTGGTAGCGCTGCTGCCTGGCAGTTAGGAGACCCGGGTTCGCTTCCCGGGTCCTCCCTGCGTGTAGTTTGCATGTTCTCCCAGTGTCTGCGTGGGTTTCCTCCGGGCGCTCCGGTTTCCTCCCACGGTCCAAAGACATGCAGGTTAGGTGCATTGGCGATTCTAAATTGGCCCTAGTGTGTGCTTGGTGTGTCCTGCGGTGGGTTGGCACCCTGCCTGGGAATGTTTCCTGCCTTGTGCCCTGTGTTGGCTGGGATTGGCTCCAGCAGACCCCCGTGACGCTGTGTTTGGATTCAGCAGGTTGGAAAATGGATGGATGGATTAGTTGCAGTTATCATTATTAATAATACTGTTACTAAAGCTGAATTATTATTAGTGTAGTGAAATTTACTGTACATTATCTTTGTATTCTTTTTCATCTTAACTAGACAAAAAAGAAAATATCTGCATGCAGTTTACTTCTAAACATAATTAAAGGAAAGTATGTTTGGTCATTTGTCAAGCGTTTTAAGTTCAAATGTCATTTACTAGAGGCTCAGCATGCTGTTAAAGTATCTTTTTTTTGCTGCCAGATAAAACTGTACATGCAGTACACATGTAAAATTTTATTTTTAATTTAGTGGATAGAAAAAAAAGACAAGTGCTCCTTTGATTTTTGTAAACTTTAAATATTCTAAGAATTGTGTACATTTATGTAAAAAGAAATTTTGGAAATGCACACTTAAAATATCAACTGAAAAAGCAGCATCTAGGCCAATGGCATGTTCTGTAAATCTTACATCTATCTACTTTTCCTAACCTGGCAAGTTTTACTTGGCATGGATTTTAACAACATTAATAATTTGGTGTTTAGTCTTCATAGAGTAAGGTGTTTAACTGCTGTAGTAGTTCAATTTAGTGTTTGACCTGATGTAGTCACAATTATTAAAATTTACCATTACAGCCCAAACCTCAAACAAAAGCAATGTATATCTAAGTGACAATTATAAATTGCTTATAAAACTGTATAAATCTCAAATGTCAAAGCCCTCTAAGGCTTCCACAGTATTTCTTGCAGTATGACCACATGAACAGCAGAACGTTTGAAGTAGAAAGGTAAGAGTATATTAATATCCTGCAACTTTTACAGGCCACTGACTTCATTTATTGGCAGCTAATGAGTGATTTTGTCTGCTGTTTCCAAATAAAAGTACTCTTGCGTCATGTGTGCTCATACCATTTTTTCCCCTATTATTATACAGTTAGGCCTTGTTCACACGGGCGTTAAAATCAAGCGGTTTTTTTGCTTTCGTAGCGTCCGGTGAGCGCGGATCAAGCGCCGAGTGTTTTCTACACGTAGGAGTCAATGCGTGTTCACGCGGCCTTTGGCGACGTGCGTTTGTCCGGCTGCGCGTTTATACGGCATCAAAAAAACGTTGTATGCAGCTTTTTCTTGTCGTTTAAAACCCAACGAACGCAAGGAAACCGCTTCTAGTTCGTTTTCTGCGCGTTTATTTTACGCCGGAGGAGCAGCCGGGGGCCATTTCAGTGCAAGTCGCATATTGGTTGATCGGCGTGCAATGTGGCATTGCACCAGCTGCAGCAGACAATCAAAAGTGGAAACCGACATCCGACAGTAATTAAAAAACACGCGCGGAAATTTTCGCATTTCTTTATAAAGCACAAAAAAACTTCCTTTAACCCAACGTTGTGCAGTCAGAGGATGAACCCAGTAGCGGCGGCGATTTTTTCTCTCCCTACGTCGCCGTATTAAGAGTATTTTTAAAACAAGAAGATTAATATCTAACATAGCAAAATGGTCCATATTGAAAGGAGGCACCTCAAATAAAAACGACAAGGGCTTTCATATCCAGTTCCCGACACTGCCTCCACAGGTTAACACACAAACTACAATTTGGGCTGCAGGCTGGCGTTAGACAGAGACAAACGAACGCTGGTGTAGAAATCGATCGCCACCACAAAATGCAACATAAACGTCTAGGACGTTCAGAGCAAGTTCGTTTATCCAAAAACTTAACGCCCGTGTGAACAAGGCTTTAATGTTAAAGCATCCATAAACAGAATCATGGTCTCAAAATTTAGCATAGAGAAAAAAACTAGGCAGATAAAGTATACTATTGTTTAATACATTATATCTGAAAGTAATAATGATTAGTAGCTAATACCTATTTTCAGTTCAATGATATCACACTTGTTGTGCTTTGTAAAATAAACTTAGTTAAGGTGATGGGTGTAAAACAGAGAAAAATGCAGAGGAAAGAAAGTTATGGAAGAAGATGATCTGCTATGGCAACCCCTAATGGGAGTAGCTGAAAGAAAAGCAGCAGCAACACAGGGAATCTTGGTTCTCCAGCACTCTCTTTGATTTTTTGGAGTCTTAGTACTGAACTGCACACTGAAAACTAATTTCTCTATTCTAGAAACAAGTCACACCCATAGTGTAAATGCCTGGTTTATTCACAATTTGATGGAACTAAAAATTTAATAAGTACATGTCATGTGCTCGTAGCAAAATCATTCACAAAAGACATACTGCATGGGTAGACATTTTTGATATTTACCAACACCTTGTTAATAATGTGTTAGTAACTCCTGCCATAAACTTCTCTTGCACTAGGATATACCTCTCCTTCACTTTACAATCTAGTACTCTGTTAGATTTAAAATTTGGAAGTGCTTAATCCCCTAAATATTCGTATTCACTTTAGACCGTTGCCCAACAAGAGCTGTTTTTGCAATAATTAGTATATACATTAGTTGCAGTGGGTGGCATGGTGGCACAGTGGTAGCGCTGCTGCCTGGCAGTTAGGAGACCCGGGTTCGCTTCCCGGGTCCTCCCTGCGTGTAGTTTGCATGTTCTCCCAGTGTCTGCGTGGGTTTCCTCCGGCGCTCCGGTTTCCTCCCACGGTCCAAAGACATGCAGGTTAGGTGCATTGGCAATTCTAAATTGGCCCTAGTGTGTGCTTGGTGTGTCCTGCGGTGGGTTGGCACCCTGCCTGGGAATGTTTCCTGCCTTGTGCCCTGTGTTGGCTGGGATTGGCTCCAGCAGACCCCCGTGACGCTGTGTTTGGATTCAGCAGGTTGGAAAATGGATGGATGGATTAGTTGCAGTTATCATTATTAATAATACTGTTACTAAAGCTGAATTATTATTAGTGTAGTGAAATTTACTGTACTTTATCTTTGTATTCTTTTTCATCTTAACTAGACAAAAAAGAAAATATCTGCATGCAGTTTACTTCTAAACATAATTAAAGGAAAGTATGTTTGGTCATTTGTCAAGCGTTTTAAGTTCAAATGTCATTTACTAGAGGCTCAGCATGCTGTTAAAGTATCTTTTTTTTGCTGCCAGATAAAACTGTACATGCAGTACACATGTAAAATTTTATTTTTAATTTAGTGGATAGAAAAAAAAAAGACAAGTGCTCCTTTGATTTTTGTAAACTTTAAATATTCTAAGAATTGTGTACATTTATGTAAAAAGAAATTTTGGAAATGCACACTTAAAATATCAACTGAAAAAGCAGCATCTAGGCCAATGGCATGTTCTGTAAATCTTACATCTATCTACTTTTCCTAACCTGGCAAGTTTTACTTGGCATGGATTTTAACAACATTAATAATTTGGTGTTTAGTCTTCATAGAGTAAGGTGTTTAACTGCTGTAGTAGTTCAATTTAGTGTTTGACCTGATGTAGTCACAATTATTAAAATTTACCATTACAGCCCAAACCTCAAACAAAAGCAATGTATATCTAAGTGACAATTATAAATTGCTTATAAAACTGTATAAATCTCAAATGTCAAAGCCCTCTAAGGCTTCCACAGTATTTCTTGCAGTATGACCACATGAACAGCAGAACGTTTGAAGTAGAAAGGTAAGAGTATATTAATATCCTGCAACTTTTACAGGCCACCGACTTCATTTATTGGCAGCTAATGAGTGATTTTGTCTGCTGTTTCCAAATAAAAGTACTCTTGCGTCATGTGTGCTCATACCATTTTTTCCCCTATTATTATACAGTTAGGCCTTGTTCACACGGGCGTTAAAATCAAGCGGTTTTTTTGCTTTCGTAGCGTCCGGTGAGCGCGGATCAAGCGCCGAGTGTTTTCTACACGTAGGAGTCAATGCGTGTTCACGCGGCCTTTGGCGACGTGCGTTTGTCCGGCTGCGCGTTTATACGGCATCAAAAAAACGTTGTATGCAGCTTTTTCTTGTCGTTTAAAACCCAACGAACGCAAGGAAACCGCTTCTAGTTCGTTTTCTGCGCGTTTATTTTACGCTTCGGAGGAGCAGCCGGGGGCATTTCAGTGCAAGTCGCATATTGGTTGATCGGCGTGCAATGTGGCATTGCACCAGCTGCAGCAGACAATCAAAAGTGGAAACCGACATCCGACAGTAATTAAAAAACACGCGCGGAAATTTTCGCATTTCTTTATAAAGCACAAAAAAAAACTTCCTTTAACCCAACGTTGTGCAGTCAGAGGATGAACCCAGTAGCGGCGATTTTTTCTCTCCCTACGTCGCCGTATTAAGAGTATTTTTAAAACAAGAAGATTAATATCTAACATAGCAAAATGGTCCATATTGAAAGGAGGCACCTCAAATAAAAACGACAAGGGCTTTCATATCCAGTTCCCGACACTGCCTCCACAGGTTAACACACAAACTACAATTTGGGCTGCAGGCTGGCGTTAGACAGAGACAAACGAACGCTGGTGTAGAAATCGATCGCCACCACAAAATGCAACATAAACGTCTAGGACGTTCAGAGCAAGTTCGTTTATCCAAAAACTTAACGCCCGTGTGAACAAGGCTTTAATGTTAAAGCATCCATAAACAGAATCATGGTCTCAAAATTTAGCATAGAGAAAAAAAACTAGGCAGATAAAGTATACTATTGTTTAATACATTATATCTGAAAGTAATAATGATTAGTAGCTAATACCTATTTTCAGTTCAATGATATCACACTTGTTGTGCTTTGTAAAATAAACTTAGTTAAGGATTTCAATTAAAACATTGTAATGGAAATCTACAGCTGTTCTGGCCTAGAATGGACCTATCAGAGATGTACCTGTATATGGTTTTTTATATTTTCCTATTTTACAGAGATTTAACAGACATTTGCACAAAAAGTATTTTAGCTTTTATTGGAAATATAAGATGATGCACTGCTGAAGTCTTTTGAAACAGATAGAAATTATACAACAAATTATGGTGGCAGACATTAGAAGATTTTCAGATTACAATGGGAAAAAGGAGTGAGAAGAATAGAAGAATACTTGTGTTGTTTATAAATTGTTATATATAATGTTAGACATTAAACCAAGAAGACAATTTATAAGTAGAAGCCATCATGCCATTCAGATGTGGACTATTTTTCAAACCAAACCATCTGGAAATACATAAATGAACCTCAGAGACAATAGCTGTCCTAGTTCCTGTCAGCTGTAACAGAGGCTTTGTTTGATGGCATTGATATTGTGCTTCAGAACTTGTTTGTTTTAATCTAAACCAGCATTAAAAGCTAGGTTAGGTGCTTTTTATTCTATTGTGTGTGTGTTGTGCTCACTGCTGCAGTGTTTGTGGGCTAGAATTAGGCTTGGTATAAAATAATGTATTTTTGGTTAATCTGCAAAATACATAATAAATACACATTTCAATCTGTATTTGTATTTATTTGTAAATTTCTTTGCGTGTTTTTACTGCCCTTTCATTTAAGAGAGAATTTAAGTTTAATGCATTTTTTTACATTTCTTTTGTATTTCAAGTAGGTATGCAGATGGTAATCATTCACAGTAACCAATTTACAGACTGATGGACAATTTAACAGCTGCTCAATTCTAAACACCCTTAAAAATTATTGTGCTTTCAAGACCTATAGATGATCAAAAGTGGTAGCAATAAAAACTTTGTTCTGGCTGGCTTAATTATTTTCAGGGGAAAGCTCATGTTCAGAAAAGTGATACAAGTAAGCAAGATGTGAGGTGGATTGACTTTTTAACTTGGCAACACGTATAAGATATAATTTTTATGTTATTTTGTACTTAACAGAAACTGACCACTAGACGGATAATGTGTCCTAGAAAGACCTAGTGCACCACTTTGTAAGCATATTGTTAATATTTCCACCCATTCATTAACCGTACTTGCTTTCCCAGGTATACATTTGTGTAGTACAGTATTTCCTTTGTCCTGTGAGAGCTTGCATTGCATGTGTTGTAATTAGCGTGGTTATGTTGATGCTATTTGAATTACTTTTACTTATTCCTCCATTATTTTTTGATGGCACCATTGGACTTGGTTGCAATTAAAATGGGGAATGTGTAGAGCAGTCTGCTTTCACAATTCTAAACAGAAAGCATTTACTGTATATGCTTATGCTCTGGCTATCTCAAAAACAGAAAAAGGTAAACTGGAATATAATAAAAGTCTCTGTTTTACATATTGTTCATGGAATACTGTTTTTAGTGCATTTTGATTTACGGTTAATTTGTCAAGGAAAAAGTTTACGCATTATTCATGTGCTTCTATTTTGATACTTCACATAGGTATGCCATTTTGAGACTTTTGTGAGACTAGTGCATTTATGTCAGTGTTGTGTGTTTAAAAAACCCATGTGTCATCCTCTAACCATCTGCTAAAATTACAAAACACCATGCATGCCATAAGCAGATCCAAGTAGTTTGTAACCATGGGTGCTTTCAGTCTTAATGGCATGTATCTGTTATTTGTCAGTGATAGTTCCTGAATTAAATGAAAAAATGTATTTACTGGTGACATACAGTATATAATAGCAATTTAGCCTATGATGCTATTAATTTTAAGATTTCGTATTTTCAAACAATGCTGAAAGGTCCTCCTGCCATTGTTTGCAAGTATGGCTACATGACTGGACTGTGCTTGACTGTATTATGGCATTGTACTGAAGTCTTTTTGAAAACCTATCACCACCAGTCTTTTGTCACTTTTCATATATTTTTTTTTAATAGCAAAGCCAGGGTGAGTGATAAATGTTCTGTTGAAGATTTTACAAAGTTATCACTTCAAAATTTCACCTGTACAAAAACAGATTTAAAAGTCTGAGGTCTACAGTTTGTCTCAGTTTTCCTTTTTTTTGCCAAAACAAACTAAATATGATATTGTCTTGTGCATGCACAGCATTAAAATAAATATTCTGTGCGTTTATGTTGAATTCAATTGTATTACAACTTGGAACTAAATAGTAAAGGTTGGGAAAGCTTTGAAGGCAGGACTGCAGTAATTATTTGCATATCCATTTGTGGAAGCAGCACCCCTACATATCTGAAACTCACACTACTTGGAGAGGATAACATCAACAAACAGAATTCATGCAAGTAACAGGTCCATTATATATACTGTACCATTATTCTAGGAGAAAAATGGCACAAGAAGCATTACTAAACCTTTCTGTCAAAAAATCAAGAAAGAATTGTAAGCAAACAATATCAAAGACCGTGTATTGTGAATCTCCATATAAATTGCTTAAAGCTGACTGGAATGATGAAAAACAATAGCGCAAAAAATGTGAAAAGATGTCTACTTATCCAAGGACAAAATAAAAGAAGAAATATACAATACACCAATGAGAAAGTAAAAATCACCAAGGTTACTTGTTTGCAAATCAAGTTTTTTCTTTATTTAATACCCTCCTCACTTGAAAGATTATGAAAGGGAATTAGAAAAGACATTTATTAAAAGGTTTTCCATTGCATTATTTTATTGTTCCAAACTCAAACATGATGGCATAAAAATAGAAAACAGGACTTGTTTTAAGCATGATTGAATTCACAACAGTCCATGTAAAACCAATTTTGTTGAAATCTGGAGTAAAACTAATAAAGATTTTAAAAGGGCAGTCATGATTTTGTGTGTGTGCTGTTAACTTTGTGCTTTTATACAATTCCAAAAAATAATACAGCCCACTAAGAATAATCCATCCTCATGCAGCCTAAACTAAACCATATGACAGACACATTTAAGGCGGCATGGTGGTGTAGTGGAAGCGCTGCCACCTCACAGTAAGGAGACCAGGGTTCATGTCCTTTGTTCTCCCTGTGTGGAGTTTGCATGTTATCCCTTTGTCTGCATGGGTTTCCTTCAGCTGCTCCAGTTTCTACCCACTGTCGGATGACATGCAGATTAGGTGGACTGGCAAATCCAAATGGACTCTAGTGTATTTTGGTGTGTGTGTGAGGATGTGTGTGTGTTCACACTGTGATGTACAACCCTGGTCTGAATTAAGCGGGTTAAAAAACAACATGACAGTCACACTTTGAACACATAATACCATGTGCAGTTAACTGGGAATGGCTTGTTTAGGTCACTGAAACAATGACACTGGTAATTGTTTCACTGGTAAGCTGAAGGTCAAACTGGGGGTGTGCTGCAGTAGTACCTTAATAAAACTCAGTACGAGTTCATACTCTGGCTTCTAAATAATCAGGTTATATATAGATAAATACACACAAACATACTGATTTTATATTGCAATCCCGGTAATTCACAAAGTAATTCAAATAAGATTGCTAGTAATCAGAACTATTCTAAAGATTAGCTTTTATCATTTCTGAAGTACAATAAACAAGATTGCTGCAAAACAAAACAACGTTGTTCATTGAATTGTGCAATCTCAGAGAGCACCTGCAAGAGCCGGAAATATGTAAAATTCAACTTTGTTAAATAATCACTAAACAGGTGTCAATTAACTTGCAATTTGTAACATAAGAATCACAGTAACTTTGTTTAGAGTCACGTAAGAATTCCACCACAAGCATATATAACATTTGGTAAAATAGTATTAACAAAATAGGCAAGCAGACACAGCAAGACAATATACAAGCAAGTAAAGCATATCATTTTTATAATATACTGTATCTACACTTACTTGAAGTGGTCTGGAAAGAAGTGGTTTGAAATTATGTGCTTTATTGGTGTGGCATAGTACAGCTCATCAATGGAGAAAAGGCTGCAGTAAGAAATCTTATCTAAACACATTTCACTATACACTACAGTTTGCTTTTAGAGCAGATGGCAGTAATCAAACTGGACTATAATTAATACAAACATAAATTTTATCATGCTTTCTTTCTTGTTGCTAACTATTGCAGGTATTAAGGCCAAAGAAATCCATATTTTGACATCTTCCAAAATGACATTGACACATATTTGACATTTTTAACCATACCTATTGCCACCAAAGCCTTTGACATTTGAATTGCCCATTTTCCATGGGTCCCTTAGTTCCCCAACTTAATGCTTCATTATTATAAATCTGAAAAAAATTTGATTTAAATCAGTGGAAATCTGCAAAGCTAAATGTGCCAGGCTTTATGAGATATAGCTATAATCAAATAATTGTAAATATTTTTGGACTTTTTTTTTTTTTAAATAATTTTCTGCTCCAAGAGTTCTCATGTACCATGACTATTTCCTTCTTAATAATAATATAATAATGATTAGGAGACCAGAATTGGTGAGGCTATGATAGACAATTTAGCCCGGATAAAAGGGATAAACCATATTCGTTTCAAAAGATGCTGTGTCAGGACCTCGGTTTTATGTCTCATCTGAAGGAGAGCACCATATTTACAGCACAGTGCCATTACCACTGCACTGGGATCCACACACAGACAACAGAGTGGGAACTCCCTGCTAGCCTTTCCAACACCTCTTCCAATAGCAACCTTTTCCTAGATGGTCTCCCATCCAATTACTGGCCAGGCTCGAACATGCTTAACTTCAGGTGGATGACCTGTTCTGAAGCGCAGATGGTATGACTGCTGACAAATTCTTAAACCCACAGTCTGACATGATGGTCAGACAGCACATTTATTTTCAACAAATAGTATTAAAAAAGTCTCCAGTTACACAGGCTAAAATATTCCTATTTGCACAGCATGGCAAATGTTCACTTTTTATCATATACATTTTAACATAAAAATTTTTAGCACTTCAGGAAAAAGACATGTCCATTAACATGCTGTGAAAGAATGTTTGTCAGATACAGATGTAAACTAGACCATTGAAAGTGGATGCAAGAACAAACCATATAAGAAAAATCTGTAGACACATGTGGATGGTCTGAGATCCAGTGATCAAATGATCTCAAATTAAACCCTAACAACATTTCAGGCCAAAAATGACAGTTTTGTGATGTAAATCCCTAGGATGTTTAGGATGAAACCTTATAACTGAAACACATTAAAGATGAGTTAAAAAAATCCTATAATTTTTACCAGTTATGAAAAATGTTACCTTTCAATGTCTTTTGGGTCAGTGTTGAACCACAACTGACTTGTCATTTTACTCTTTATTTAAGGTAGTTTGTTTGTTCACAACCCATGAAAACATCCTAAATGTCATTTGTTCTAAAAATTAAGATTGTCAGGGAGTACAAAATAAGATTATGGTGAAATATTTGATGTCCCAGGCACCTAAAACTGGGTGTCAGAATCAGATAATTTTTTTTTTTTTTTTTAAATCTCCATCGAGTCAGCACTCAAAGATTTGGTGAGGGTTAATATAAACTAGTACAAAATGTATTTTTCTACCTTACAGAAATGTTCAAAATTTCAACATTCAGTACATTTTATTAGTTTTATTTAGCGAGAGCTGCTGCTGACATAGTCACTCCTGAAAAGACAGTTAAAAAATCCTCCAACACTGTTACACCATGGAAGACCCACAGAGTGCCCGTTTTAAAGAAAGCATGCTAGAGAGCAGAGTGTAAATGGTGAAAAACTAAATTGATTACCCACTGTGAGATTTTGAAGGCTAAAATAACAAAATACAACAACGTAGTCTGTCTTGAGAGGTGGTGCTATTTCTCTAAAATTATAAATAATGATGCTAGTAATCAGAGAATTTTATTCTCAACTATTGATTGTTTGCTAAAACCAGGTCACTCAATGGAATGCCTTCAAAAAACATCCAGTGAAACCTGTGAGGCTTTTGCTACATTTTTAAATCACAAAATTAATGATATTAGAAATAATATAGTACATCCCCCAATACTGACCCTCTTAAACCCCTGTATTCCATTTTAAGCAAGTTAAATTCTTTTACCAAGATAGATTTACCTGATTTATATAAAACAATTTCTTAACCAAGACCCTCCACCTGCGTCCTTGACCCAGCACCAACAAGTTTTTTTTCGAAGTATCATACTAATACAGCATTTTTCTACTTAAATACTGTACAGCAAAAATTAGACAACTTATAACTTCACAAAATGCATAAAAATTAGTTTACATTTTTGTTTTAAGTCAGGCATGTCCAAAGTCTGGCCCGAGGGCAAATTGCAGCCCGTGTTCAAATTTCCACCGGCCCGCTGCCTCAGTCATAAAATCAATAATATGCATCCCGCCGGCACTGTTGACCACAGTATAAAATACACATGTACAAAAAAGCTATTTTATATTTCACCAGAATATGGCAGTAGACCTGTGGCCGCATTCTCGCCGCGTGACCCTTGTGTGATCCTTTCCAGCCCATTTCTAAAATGGCGATTAACTGAAAAAAGGAAAGTCGACAGCAAGGGCCGCCGCTTCCAGGACAAGTGGAAATTGGAGTATTTTTTCACTGAAATACGAAACAACTGTCTGCCTAATTTGCCAAGAGACTGTGGCTGTTTTCAAGGAATTCAATATCAAGAGGCAAAACCAGATGAAACATGCTAACTACAACAAGCTAACTGGGAACAAACGCGGCGAAAAATTGAAGCAGTGCAAACAAATTTAGATCTCTGATAGTGAGCTTTTGAAATAACCCAGAGCTTCACTTCTAGATTTTCTAGTTTTGGTGATTTTTGACCTTGCTTTTTTTAAGATTTGCAAGTTCATTCTTGTAGTTTAGTTCTTACTGAGATCTTCAATTTCTGGGTTTTTTTTTTTTAGCAACTGGAAGCTGTTTTAGCAACACAGCAGCCCTTTTGCACAAGAGCTCATTAGTCAAATGAAAATGCCACAATGGCGAGCTCTTCTGAGGGGAATAAACTCTAAAATCTCAGTTAATTGATTTTTTGTGATGATCAAAGCCACAGTTTTGAATATTCGCCGAGTCTTTTCAATCTGTGTATCATTTGTTCTTTTGTTTTTCAATTGACAATCAAACTGGGTCTCGTAAACCCGACAAATTAAATATTAAAATCAAATTCGTTCCGGCAGCCTGTTTTTCCATTTCGTATTTTTGATCAGAGTCTAAAATTGAAATAATAAAAAAAAAAAAAAACAGCCTTTTGTTTTTGATATCCGATTCAAAGTCAAATAACATTTTGTTTTTTGATTTTTAATGGTCAATTGACAAACCAAAGAACGAGTGATACATGGATTCAAATGGCCCTCAATGTTTTATAATTCTGAATAAGATAACTGTTAAGTGTTATTTTCCTGTTCACGTTTTGAATTTAGAAGTTTACAGTGAGCATTTAATAGTGAATAATATGTAATGTTTCAAATTAACCTAGATATGTTCAATCTTCCCGAAATTTTTTTTCCCCAGACAGACTTTTTCTTCATTTTATGTGGTCTTCAAATATGAAAGGCAGAGTAATTTTGGTAAAAACTTGTTTAGATTTGTGTTTTGTGTGAAGTATGCCATTTGCAATAAAAATAGTTAATTTGCATTTAATGTTAATGGTTCAAAGAATGTCAGGCTGAATGGTCGGCCCACACACATTTTTACCTCACCAAATCTGTCCCTCTTTGCAAAAAGTTTGGACACTCCTGTTTTAAATCAACTGGATTACTGCAACACACTCATCTCAGGACTACCCAAAAAAGACATCAATCGATTGCAAGTAGTCCATGCCGAAAATGATGCCAGAAAACCATGAGGACTGATTTAGATCATTTATGTTAGGTAGAAGGCCTAGTGGGAGCTGGCCAATCTCATGGACTTGGAACCCCTGCAGATTTTTTTTGTTTTTCTCTCCAGCACTCTGGAGTTTTTGTTTTGCTTTTTCTGTCCACCCTGACCATCGGACCTTACTTTCATTCTTTGTTAATTAGTATTGCCTAATTTTTCTATTTTTTCTGTTATCTTTCTTCATCTTGTAAAGCACTTTGAGCTACATCATTTGTATGAAAACATGCTATACAAATAAATGTTATTACATAGCTTTAAATTTTCAGTTTGTATATTCTTTTTCATATTTGTAATATAGTTTTCATGTTTCAGTTCAAATGGATAAGGGCAACTTTTAAGATTTAAAGAGATACTTTATTAATTTTTCACACAAATCACTACAGAATATGTACTTCAGTTGAAGTCTGAAGACTTATCACATGGATATCACAAAGCAGCAGGAGACATCTGCCATTTCTCAAGTTTTATTTTAAATCCTCCATTCATATTACTGCAATGTTTAAACATTTGAGATTTCAAAATTGTTTTCAGCTTCTTAGTTAATAAAACCAAGTACAGCATCTGCCAATAAAATATTACATAGATCAGTAAAGTAAGGAAAGAGGCAAAAAAATTATCGGCTCCTTATTTATTTTAAAAATGTCAAAGTGCAATTCCAGTGAAGAAGTGGGAGCAATCAGTTGTGGACAAGGATTATCAAAAACGTAGACAAAGTATTTAAAACTAAAAACAAAGCTGAAGTGTTTTTCAAGCTACAAAAATTTACTTTCCATTAAAAGCAGAGTTTAAAATTTTAAACAGACATTTTAAACATCACAGTGAAAATGAACGGAGGCCAATGGGACTTAAAAGTGAACATAATTTTGTGGAAAACTCACAGACCATTGTGATATAGCAGTCTATTTATTATATGTATTCACTGATGAGTATTTTTAGAGCTCTGGAGTGAGAGAAATACAGTATATCATCACTGAAAAGCCATTATGCCACAAAAGAAAGATTAAAATGTTTACTACTGTAGCAGAAAATTCCACAATTAAGCATAATTAACAAAATAGAAAATTTATATGGCTTAATTTACACTTTTACCATTGGGAACTTTATTTTTAAGTTTATTTTCACTTTCCATGAATGAAGCCAGAACAATCATGCATAAAAGCAAAAATTAAGTTTTACCAAAAAAAGAGTTTTCTTGAATTTTAATGTGGTCTCTTCAATTCACACATCCTTTGAATCATTCTCAAAATAAAAAAAAAAACATATACAGTATGTTTAAGAAATAAAAAAATAAAAATATTTCTAACTTGACCTACTGTTTTTTTTTATTAACCATACCCTCAGTAACATGTTCATTAAAAACATTTGTAATTCAGTTTTTCATTTATTTCAATACAGTTTACAAATGATACTTAAGAATTTGCAAATAAATGTAGTGGAAAAAGAGCAATGAAGATTGGAAAGTTATTTAAGAGCATTCACAGCAAGAATGGCAGGATTAACAGCTAGGCAGATAGGCAGAGAGATAGACAGAAAGATTTTAAATAGTGTGCCTGTATAAAAGGTGACAGCTATGTGAATAACTTCAAACCAATTTAAGTTAAAAATCATTTGTAGAGTTAAAAACCTTTTAGTGGCAACTGTAAAATGTTAAGTGAATGTAACAGTGTCAAAGCATAGCACAGTTTTATACCAGTATGCTAGAGAGCAGGAGGTCCAGTGGACAAAAGGTGCATCAAATCTTAACCTGACAGAAAGTATGAGACCATGGAGGGTTATAGCAGATGGTGGGAACACCTCCTTATCTAAAAACGGAAGCACATTTTCCTCAGTAGAATTAAACAGTCTTATGTTGCCATTTCCAAAAGGGGTATGGGTACTGTGCAAATCTAATTATGAAAGCCCAATAGGTGGCATAAGGGAAGTGCATCACAGGTCAATACAAGTGTTCTAGCCTAGTGTTCCTGTTGCAAAAGTAGAGCAACCCTGCAGGCGTTTCCGGCACCTGGTTGAAAATGTCAAACTGATATGGGCTCAGAACTGCCTTAGTACTAGTATTCAAGTGGCCTTGGTTCTTTCAAAAATCTACCTGTTTTGACAAAAACATAATGTAGTGTAATCCTTGTAATGGAAGTGCAATGGAACTCTCACATGCACACTTGACCAACACACATAATAATGTCAAAACTTGGTATGGTTTTTTCTCTATAAATTATAACAAATGACAATGTAATTAGCAAAAAGTGGCCCCTGCCACAATCACCCCACTATTATGATACAGAATGTTTACATTTTTCTGACCTTTTTTGGCATCTGTTTGATTTCTTTTTACTTTTCTGTAAACAATTTTATTCACAAAGTATCCAATTTTGGCATTTAAATTATGACTTAGTAAATATATTTTGTGTTCATAAGTATTCTTTGTCTCTCTAAAATGCCATTATTGTTTTATTATGGGTTTTGCCATATTTGCTTAGGGTTACTATGGCTACGCTACCTAGAGATGGCCGATACTGCATAGTTTGGTTTAAAGGTTGGTGCTGTGCATTTCCCGGTCATCCAAAGTTGCAAATAAAAACAAATGTGTGCTTTGATATGAAATACTCCGTTACTGAAGCCTTTGCTTTGTTTTTGTCTTAAAATTTCTGCTTAGCATTAATGTTTTTATGACAGAGAGGACAAATTTTGACAAATCAGCAACCGATTTATTGGAGCATCACTAGAAGAAAAAAAAAAAAATTGATAGAGGCTGACTTGTTTAGTTTCGGAAAATGTTACTTAACTAAATGTCACACAAGGTGATATCCCACACAAGGTGAGGCCCATGAAAACTAGCAAGAGTTTTCTTTTTTTATTTTGTATAAAATTACAATTGTATTGCTGTAAATTAGATAGTTCAAGTTAGTTAATTTGCCCAATATTTCCTTTCTGAAATGTTCTGGTGTTTTATAATGAAGTTATGTTCCATCCTGTACACATTATAGAGAATGTAGCTCTCAAAACAAAAGTAATGCATGGATAATTTTTATTAGAATATTCATATGCAATGCAAAAACCACCCCAATGGCCAAATTTTGTTGAAACTCGGTACACATTATTTATAAAAGTCACATTTGTCACAAAAGTTAGAATTCCATGTAGATACTTCAGATACTGTTTAATGTGTTGTACACGTTTTAAAAAATTTAAAAAGTACTGGGAGAATTTCAAAAGTGTCCATTTCAAAGTCAACCTTTTGTGCGATTTTCATTACTGAAAAATTAACTGTTTCAAATTTACCTTGAGAGAATTTACTTCAATTTCCATATATTAAATACTTTCCTCTTTCTTGATAGTACAACAAATCCCAAATGCAAGTTACTGAAATGCCACCTGAGGCACATAAGTGGATGGGAACATGTCCCCAGTTACATCAGTTTCTTGCAAGAACTTCTACATATACGTTAACCATTCCTGCTGTCTGAAGTCAAAACAAGCAAGTTAAATAATCTTTATGACAGTAAAGGTAATGAATCAAATAGTAAAGCTGCTGTCTAAAAGTAACATTGTAAGTCATACTAGCATACAGGTGTTATTTACGTTACACTAAACACAACCTCATAGCTGCATTACCTGCAGCTTAGAATTATAGAGTTTGCTGATGCTTTCATTTGCAATAAGAACCACAATAACCTGCTTATCCATCATGGTCAGTTGCAGCCAACAATTTTAACTTGAGAATTTTTAAAGTGAGACAGTTTTTACTTCTCCATTGGTTTTTTTTCTTTCAATATTTTTGTTTAAGACACATGAACTACCATAAAGCCATACATAATCAACAACTAACTATACAGGAAACAATTTTTTTTTAAAAATCGTTTTGAGTTAGAATCTGCTCTCTATGAAAGTTACTGCAGTCACTTCAAGCCTATTAGAACTAGGTTTTTAACTATGATATTGTAAACTGCAGTTTTTAAGTTTGAAGCTATGCGTCATGACATAAATGAGAGAAAACACATGAACAATTCACTAATCTAAAAGGCATTCCATTCTTTTTTAATGTGCTTAACAAGAGTGCACATTAGAAAGGAAAACAGGTAGACTTAAAATTTTACTTTTTAGTTTAGTAGCTTTTTAGTTCAGCATTTATTTTGTTTCACAACAAACACATTCCTCTCTGCACTTACCTGCAGTATTTGCCGCTCAAGCTGTGAGTTTGCTTTGCACAATTCCATGATCTGCCTTAGAAGCAGTTTAGTGCTTTCAGTCTTTCCTGCTCCACTTTCTCCACTGCAATAAGCACAAGACAAGAGGTTACACTTAATTTTGTCTGCAATCGTGACATGTTCCTATAGTTTCAACACATGGCAAAAATGTCTTACAAAGAAACAAGCATTAAGCAAATGGCTCTGAAGAGATAATAAAAATACTGTATATAAACGGTGCGTAATTGAATGTTAAGGTTGTTTTGAAATAAATTAAAGAATGACTGTTAATACTGTACTATGTGACAGGTGTTTCTAACCTTACTTTATGAAAAATCCAATTGTGCAAGTTCTACAAATACCACCGACAAGAACCGAACATACAGCTTGTGAATAGGAAAGCAACACTTAAGTAAAGGAGAAATGCCAAAATACAAAATTAAATTAACATTGTTAATAATGAAAAGGATAACCTTTCATTTTTCCCATTACTACTGCATTAAGTCTACTGTAGTAGTAGCAGTAATATTTTAAATCAAGATACCACTCAAGCATATTAAGGAAATGAACAGAAAAATAAATAACCCTTAATTCACATGTTTGTGGTTTTCGCCTGTAAAGAGTTCACTGACATGCCAATTACTGATAACTCAAAAAATACTTAACCATTTTGAGACTATACATAACTAACTAAGTGGCATTACTGAAATAACTGACATCAGAATTACCAACAAGTGATCAAAGAAGAAAAAAAAAAGGTGTATAAAAAACATTCTTTCCATAAGGATTTTATGACATTGCTCAATACATGGGGAATTTCCAGTATCTAAATGCTAGAAAATGTACTACTATATGTAAAACTGATTGGGCCAACCCAGTTAACTTCAGAACAGTTACGTGGATATGCATCACTTGACAATTAATGAAAACAATTAAAAGACACAAGACTGAGCATCTGCTAACAGTTTTTGCTATAGAGTTGAGAAACATCAAGGGGTAAGGATTTCGATGACTGTGTTTCACTAATATGCCACTGGCACATTTCATGACTTAAAGTCAGAGAGCAGTTTAGACTTAAAAGGTTACATTTGCTGGATCATGTTGACTTGAGGACGTCAAACTATAGGATTAGGAAAATAAACGGATGACAAACAGAACTCTGTGATGACTTTTCAAAACAGTATTTACATTTCCAGTTTTAAATTTCATGAGCTAATGGAGGTGCTGCCTAACAGAACCAGTGCAAATGCTTTCTATGTATGGCAAGTCCATCCATAATTTGGGCCCTTTTTTCCTTGCTTTTCATTTTTTTGTGGTATGACAAATATGAAACAGCAAACATAGGAGTCATTCTTCTCCTTCCTTTCCTTCATTCCTTTCTGCTGCTTGAATGTATAGTACCTCTGTGCGAGTACTCTTTGGTTCTCAGCCTTTTCACACACAAAAGCCCCACCACCAGTCACACTTGGGGTAAAATCAAACCTATCTGATTTTGTCTAAGCAAGCCGCAGACTAGTCTGACTGAGACACAGGATATTTCAAACTGTCCATCTATATGTCATCGGAGCCCATAAACTTTATAAGGAAGCAATTAAGCATTTCTTTAAAATGTGGCATACAATATTACATAAAATATCTTGACTTTCAAAAGGCTTTTAATAAGATACCACATAAGAGGCCAATCATTTACTTATCATATGCTGGTATTTAAGAAGCAGCTCTCTTTCACATACAAGATAACTGATAATTTAAAGTACGAAGAGCATTTTTAGAACTGAAGTCAAAAGAGGGATTCTACAAAGGGCAATGATAGGTAGAAATTAACATAGCAGTGATTCGAAGTCACATGTGATCTCTGCTGAGTGTATTTTGTACATAGCTAAAAATTTGTAAAATGTTAAATTACTATGGGTATTGTACGACTATGACCCCAACTAATATTTATAAATCTGAGAAAACATTCTTTAGCTAAAACAAACTTGGAGATCAAAGAATTGTCCTTCATATTTAGTTAGTCATGACGGAAAAAAAAACACACATACTATATTCAGCATTAAGATGGATGTATTCAAGATACTCTCTAACCAACAGGGACCCAAGAGTGACAATGATTAGCTCTTAAGGTTTAGTTTTTCTGTGAGTCACAATATGGAGGAATATTTCGGACAAAATGAAATAAATAAATAAATGCGTAAATAAATAAAAGTACTGTGAAATGTGAGCATAAATAAATAAATGTATCATGAAATGAGAGCCTTAATAAATAAATATGTCATGAAATGAGAGCATAAATAAATAAATGTGTCACGAAATATGTTTTTCGTTGCTTATTTATTTATTTCATTTTGTCCGTAACATTCCTGCAAACCGTCATGAAATACGGCTTGAAATAAAACTGTCACTTTCACTCGTCAAAGTTGAGAGGGTGGGCTCTAACACGCCCTCTAGTTACTGATTGGTGAATCGCTAGCACAAGAATTAATTAGAAAAATGCTTACTACTGCCGATGAAATGGATTCTGCCGAAGATATTACGTATTTCAGAGAGAGAATTGAAGATTTATCGGAAGAAATTACAATGTTGGCGGCCCTTTTAGAACTGAGTATTTGACCCTTGTTTTACGAGTATAAAGTCAGTTGCATATTCGCAGCTACTTTTTCAAACAACTGTACAGCTCTGATCAGTGGTAAAGTTGCTCAGTTCAAAATATTAGTTGGAGCTGCTTTGGGCATTCCATGTCAAAGTACCTAAACTAATACAGCCGTTGCAGCTTATCAGTATATCAAACTGGCTCATTAAGCCTTGTGATCGTCTTCTCCGATACACCATATAGATCTGCAATCTGTTGTACTTTTAAACCGCATAACAGAAGGTGTTCTATTGACTCAGCTGGAATGTCAAAGGTTGGACGTCCAGAGCAGGGAACTGCGTCACCTGAACTGGAATGTAGTAGAGTCCGTTCCACCTGTTCTTCGATAATTTCAAAAACAGTTTCATCTATATCGGAGTCTAAAAGGGCCGCCAACATTGTAATTTCTTCCGATAAATCTTCAATTCTCTCTCTGAAATACGTAATATCTTCGGCAGAATCCATTTCATCGGCAGTAGTAAGCATTTTTCTAATTAATTCTTGTGCTATCGATTCACCAATCAGTAACTAGAGGGCGTGTTAGAGTCCATCCTCTCAACTTTGACGAGTGAAAGTGACA
This sequence comes from Polypterus senegalus, assembly GCF_016835505.1. Classification (NCBI taxonomy): domain Eukaryota; kingdom Metazoa; phylum Chordata; class Cladistia; order Polypteriformes; family Polypteridae; genus Polypterus; species Polypterus senegalus. Next base: position 152,434,351 of record NC_053160.1, on the reverse strand, counting down.
GTTTTATTTCAAACCGTATTTCATGACGGTTTGCAGGAATGTTACGGACAAAATGAAATAAATAAATAAGCAACGAAAAACATATTTCGTGACACATTTATTTATTTATGCTCTCATTTCATGACATATTTATTTATTAAGGCTCTCATTTCATGACACATTTATTTATTTATGCTCACATTGCAAAGTACTTTTATTTATTTACGCATTTATTTATTTATTTCATTTTGTCCGAAATATTCCTCCATACTACAAAACAGGTATCTTATTATAAATTTAAGTATTGTTTATTATTTAACTGTTTTTTTCCCAACACAGGTTTATTTTCAAGTAAAGCTGTTACTGTAGTGGAAAATATGACTGAATCTCACTATTTGACACTTGTTTGCTACTTAATCTGATGTTTATCGTCAACATTTTTCTTTTGCTGTCTTTGCGTGTCCTGTGGGTTTTTTTTAATCCTTGTACTGAATTCTTCTGCTAATGATAACTGCTTGGTTTTCCTGCTAACATAAACATTTTTTGCTCATAAAACTATCTGATATTTTTAACTCACTGGCGGTTAAGTTAGAAAATGTACCATACTTGTCACCTACACTAGTTTCCCCAGACAGTGTTAAAGGGTTAAAAGTTTGATTATAAAAAATATACATGACTCTATAATTCAGTACTGCATCAGTAAAAATAATTCCCATTGCACTAACATAAGGCTATTCTGGTGCTAGTACAAGCCTAACACAAAATCAAATAACCAGTACATCTCTAATCACTACTGTGCAGTACTGTGTACTGTTTCATACTTCTGTCCCATTAAAAACATGTACCGTTTCATTTGTTCACACTGCTCCCTGGTTCACACCTTAACTCTGTCAACTCAAGGCCATGATGGGCAGACAATTGGAGCTCCTAGCTAAGACGAAGGGTCTCATTGTATGTAAGTAAATGTATTCAGATCATATATTAAAATACAAAAATGCTCTCTTTTCTGCCAGAACTGTATACTATTCTAACATTATTTATACATAAGGAAAAAATACTAGAGCTCTAATTTCTACAATGAACAGGCTAATTTCACCACCAAAAAACGGCATTCACCATAACCTCACCGTTAAGCATTGCTGTACTTTTTTGTATTTCTTCAGCTCAAAAATTGAACAAAATCCACCAACAACTTGCTTCTTCTATTTCTGTAGAAAATGTCATACTTTCCACTATCGTCCATATTCCCTTTTCAATCACCTTATTCTGAGAGTTCAGTCCACCAGCTGAAAATACTGTATCTCGGAGTTTATAACAAAGTCTAATTCTTCCACTTGCCAAATGGATCCAGTCCCTACACACCTTGTTAACACTAGAATTACCAGAGTCTATGAAAAAACTCGTAGATCCAGCCCACCTTAAACCCGTTCTCATCTCTCCGCCAGCGTCCTTTGTCTTCTAAATGTGCCGAATAAGACAAGCAGCTGGCTATTCCATCTCCCACCGTCACAGAACATTCACTAAGTTTTCCCAGCTCATGCCTTGTTTGATTATCTGGGAGTGACTCAACTGGTGGATTTTTGGAGTGGAAATAATAGATCGTTATTTGGAGCACACGCATTTCATGTTGGTTCCGTTTCTACAGTAGTCTGTGTAAACATATTGTTAAAACAGAAACTTTGTCATATTTTAGTAATAAATTTTACAAAATGTAGGCATAAACTATAGAATGTAAAGCCTGATTTCAAATAAAAACTTTCACAAAATGTTCAAGAACCACACATAGTTTTGGAGTCTGTGGCCTTGTCCATCAATGATTTCCTTCTTGCCTAATGCAGTCGTTACGCAAGGAATTCCACAGGGCTCGGTTTTGGAACCGCTTCTTTTTCTCATCTACAACTTCCTAATAAGTAATATCTTTCAACATCATGATATTAAATTTCATTGTTATGCTGATGGCACACAGCTTTATCTCTCCACTAAATCCACTTCTGTTTTCCATTCCAAATACTCTTATGGCATGTCTCCAAAACATAAAGGCACAGATGACTTTGGCCAGTTCTTACACAACACTGAATTATTGGTTAATGCCTTAGTCACTTCATGTATAGATTACTGTAATGGTATTCTATTTGACATCCCTAAAAAACTTATCCATTACTTTCAACTTATACAAAATTCTTTTGCTAGAATTACCGGTTCTAAATCCACATGTTACACCTATTCTCTCCCAACTTCACTGCCTACCTGTTTACTACTGAATACAATAAAAAATACTGCTCTTAACATTTAAAGCTCTCCATAATCTTGCTCCTCCCTACCTTACTGATCTCCTACAGACTTACACTCCCTCACGGTCACTCATTATTCTATGGGCGCTAAAGAATTTTTTCATAGTGCCCCTCAACTCTAATTCTCTTCCTCTCATATCCATCAGTTAGGCTCAAAAATGGAATTTAACACTGCCCTCAAAACATATTTTCAAACTGGCAAACCAATTATGAGTTTTTCACTGTTACATCTTTGATGTTTGTTACTACTTCTGTACCTTTATTGCTATTTGACTTTATTGTCCTATTTGTTTTTATCTGTTTTTACTGTTGTTTAATTCTTCGTAACGTGACCTTGAATGCCAAGAAAGGCACCTATTAAATAAATTGTATTACAGTAATCCTCCTCGATCGCGGGGTTGCGTTCCAGACCCCCCCGCGATAGGTGAAAATCCGCAAAGTAGAAACCATATGTTTGTATGGTTATTTTCATATATTTTAAGCCCTTATAAACTCTCCCACACTGTTAACATTATTAGAGCCCTCTAGACATGAAATAACACCCTTTAGTCAAACGTTTAAACTGTGCTCCATTACAAGACATAGATGACAGTTCTTTCTCACAATTAAAAGAAAGCAAACATATCTTCAGGAGCAGAAAATGTCAGAGAGAGAGAGCTCGCAAAGAAAAGCAAACAATCAAAAAATCAATACATGCTTTTAAGTATACAGAAGCACCGCGATAAAGCGGCATTTTGTAGAAGAGCGTCCGTGTCCTCTGTGCAAACAGCCCCTCTGCTCACACCCCCTCCGTCAGGCAGAGAGAGCGAGAAAGATAGAGAGAAGCAAACAAGCGCCACGCGGGAAGCATATCTTATAGCATTGAGGAGTTTTAGTTAATATGTAATACATGCTCTGATTGGGTAGCTTTTAAGCCAACCGCCAATAGCATCCCTTGTATGAAATCAACTGGGCAATCAAACTGAGGAAGCATGTAACCTAAATTAAAAGACCCATTGTCCGCAGAAAGCGACAAACCAGCGAAAAATCCATGATATATATTTAGATATGCTTACATTTAAAATCCGCGATAGAGTAAAACCGCGAAAGTCAAAGCGCGACATAGCAAGGGATTACTGTATTTTGTATCCTTTGATATTATTCTCAAATGAGTTAGTGAATTATAGGAGAGGATAGATGACAACTACCGGTACTTGTATCTCAATACAGAAAGAACTGTAGACCAGGGCAATATCGCTGCCAATTTTTAAGTCCATTGGACGAACCATTAGTTTTACTAAATCAACAACTTAGACATAATCTTTGACAAGATCATGTCTTTTAAAACACATTCGTTATGCAGTTCTAAGTTAATTCAAAATTCTACTGCAAAAAGTGCTACAACAGCTAAGAAAGTATGACCATTTCATTCCTGTTCTCCAGTCTTTACACTAACCTCCAGTTAAGTTTAGAGCCAATTTCAAAATTCTCCTTCTTACATGTAAACCCTTAAATGGTCAAGGTCCTGTTTATCAACATACCAGCCTACTAAAGATTTCAGAGAGAGATAGATAGATAGAGAAATACTTTATTAATATATATGAGATGTCCCTTTAGTCTCAGCTTTTAAATCCATGCCGAATACTTACTTAGTCTTGCATATCCGGACTAGAGATGCTCATAGTTTATCTAATTTTGTTAGTCATATTTACAAAAATATAAGTATTTCAATAAGATGGACCATTGCAAACTTTTCTCTACTCTGTTTCTCTTCTTTGTATTTATATAAGAAAGGGAACAATAGACTATTTTCTTAAGATACATTACTTCAAGGGAAGCCCACTGAATCAACAAGCTAATTAAAACAGCAGGCTCAGTTATGAGACATATTCTTAACCCCCTGAAGGTTGTAGTAAAGGAGACAATGAAAACAAAACTAGCATTATGAAAAATGCTGCACATCCGGTTTCTGACATACCAGCACGGAGTAATTTCAGCAAACAAATTATACAGCAGAAGTGTGTCAAGAAAGGCTATTGGGGCTCATTTAAACCAATGTTAATTCACCAGCCTGGGACTGCAACTGCCAACTCATGCCAAGTTAGAAAGTGTTATCTTTTTAGTCTCTCTCACATACATTTAAAAGGGAGTCATTTGTCATATAACAGTATCATTTATTTATTTATTGAGCTTATGTAAAGAGTCAAAATTAACATGGTGGACAAATAAAGTTGTATCCATCTATTCTGCTTTGTTACTCGGTTGTAACTGTTGGATTTCAAAGCTGTTTTCCTGTTCATGGAAAGACATTTCAGATACTGTGAGCCTTGAAATCAATGGATGGATTCTTTAAGCCCAGCACACATATACAGGCAGTCCCCGGGTTACATACGAGATAGGGACTGTAGGTTTGTACTTAAGTTGAACTTGTATGTAAGTCAGAACAGGTACATTATTTTGTACAATAAATGCTGTTGTTGACTGACTGTAACCAAGTGTTCTGCCAATGAATGATGCAGTTTCACCTCTCTCTGACCTTTTTATTATTTCTACTTTATTTTCAATGTTGATGGTTTTTCTCTTATTTACTGTATCACCAGCACTTGCATCAGATTTGTGTTTCAGAGACATTCTTGAAGGGTGAAGACAAAAGGTTAAGATGAGCTCTTCTGCACAGCACTGTACACGCTATCACAGCAGGAAGGCACCCCTCGTCAACACGTCTGATGTACTGACAAGAGACAACTTCCTGCTATGTACGTAAGAGTACAAGCAGGCTTGCTATTGAGAATGAATGGGGGCGGCGAAGGGTGGTTCATTACCAGCCCACCTCACAGTCACCTTCACTACAGTATGCTGCCTGCAGTGTCCGTCCACCGAGAACGAACACGAAGCGGACAAAGGCGGGTAGTGAATCGCCCACCACCGCCCTCATTCAACAGGCAGCCATCCGAGGCACACTACAATGCTACCCTCCGCCGCCCCGTTCACCCTCAATGGCCTCCGTTCAGCAACAACCGGGTCACTGGAACAAACAGGGCAGCTGTGTGTGGTGGGTGGGCAGTGAAACCGCTTCCCACCGGGAGCCGCCTAAGGGACACTACACAAGCAGCGATATAACCCCGCCCCATACCCCCTTTGACATTCACAGCTATAATTTACCATGGATACAACAGAGGTTTGGTTTACTTTCTCCACGGATGTTACTGACTGGAGGTTTTGTTTTCCTCTCCTCAGTTATGCGATTTGTCCTGTAACACTTGTCCCAAAACTGTCCCCCAGACTGATGTTTATTCATGTCAGACAAAATAGGCATTGTCCATTTGGCTAGGCTTTTAGTGGCACACAAGGCCTGTTAAGACAGCAGACTTAACAGAGATGTAGACATTCATCTGCACCACCTGCCCCCATCTACATTCCGGAGTAAATGGCTGAACTGCAACTTTAAAAACACTTTAGTCAGCTCAGTACTTAACCTGATAATAAAGATATAAATCTTGAGTTGACAACTCTGCAGCGATTCCTTCTGACAAAAAGGCATCTAAATGCCCATCCATTTCAGGCTTGTAATTGCAAACTTAACTCTGGCTAGATGTGATGGAAAAAATAAGCTAGCTAAGGGCCTGCCTTTACCCGCCTCTACACGACCAGAAATTTTTAATTTCCCATAAATTTATATCAAATGTAATATAATTTTTTTCTGTTATCCATTGTCAGCTAACCTTTACGTCATATATTCAGTTTTTATAATTTAAATTATTAATATAATAAAGCAAAAAATTAAAAACTTAGACAATATGCATACAGTGCATCCGGAAAGTATTCACAGCGTATCACTTTTTCCACATTTTATGTCATGTCACAGCCTTATTCCAAAATGGATTAAATTCATTTTTTTCCTCAGAATTCTACACACAAACACCCCATAATGACAACATGAAAAGTTTGAGGTTTTTGCAAATTTATTAAAAATAAAAAAAATTGAGAAAGCACATTATAATAATCTATGGGAGCTATTGATCCTCTACAATATACTCATTTACATACTGGATGCCACTTTAGACTGAAGATGGACATGACAGACATTCAACTGTAAATTTCAATTTACAGAGGAGCAGGTATTTTGATAGCCAAGTCCATTCTCTTTTAGATTCTCAGTTTACAGTTGATCCTGGAGTCCACTATGAGGCTGTAGCTGAAATATAGTACAGAGCAGGGGCTTGGACCATACCTGAATACTCTCATTTGCAATTAGTCTGAGTTTAAGTGCCTCCCCCCCCCCACAACATATGCATTTGCATATGCACTTAAAGTGGATTTTTGACCCAAATGGTGATTATTAATACAGGTAATTATTTTATATTGACTGCATTAGTAATCCATGATTTATTAAAGACTTATAAAATATGCAACACAAAGATATTTTCCTCCACTTGCACATCTGCCTCTTTAGTGCTAAAGTCTCTTAAACTGATTATGCCTTCATTGTTAGGTGCAATAATTATGAAGCTATCCTAATCTCCAAATCATCCTCCAATCATAACGGAACTGTAGTCACATATTAACCTTTTCAATTCCTACCTTGATATAACTCATTCCAACTAAATGACCATTCCTTCCTTACAAAAGGTCTGACAGAAACAGTTTTATTGTTAAGTACATTTATAGTTTCACATACATATCTATGGCAGTCTTTCAAGACATATACTTTGATATTAAAGACTATATCTTGTACTCCGGACTCTGATCTCAAAAAAAGACTAAATAAATCCTTACTTATACTATGAATACAGAGATGAGGCAAATGAACTACAACCTTTCGCCAGGAGAGATTAAGTCTTGTGGAGCAGACATAATTGCATCCTCCACTCTAATCTTAGTCAGTTAGACAAACTGCAGTGGGGTCAGGTGGTCTACCACAACAGGAATCATATACAGTGGAACCTCGGTTCGCAAACGTTTCAGAACATGTACAAATCGGTTTACGACCAAAAAGTTTGCCAAACTTGCAACTGTTCACGACCACAGACTCGATATACAAACCAGTTTCCCTTTCGGTTTGTGCGCGCCAATGATTTCCGCACGTGTTCAGTCTCTCCCTGTGCTGAGAAAGAGAGAGAGAGACACACACATGCGCGAGACACACACACACACACGCTAGCGAGCGAAAGAGAGAGAGAGAGAGAAAGACGAATGGAGCATTAAAGCAGAGAAGGCAGTTAAAGAATACATCAGGCTTGTTTATAAAGAGACAGATCCAAGCATTGTTTTAACCTTGTTTTATTTAATGAAGACTTTTTTCTATTGGATTTTAACCTCCACTTCACTTCCGTTTACAGCGATTGGTTCGTAGTGTGCATTGTTGCAATGTTACTTTTCTTGGTGGTTTATTAAATTACGGATTTTTCAAATGTTCATTTTTTTTCCCTGTGCTTAAAACTCATTTAAAAAAAAAAAAAAAAAAAAGGGGTTTTAGCGAAGGGTTTGTAGCGGTATAGCGCGAACTCTTGCGGTGTTAGTTTTCTCTGTTGTTCAAGGTTTGCTCAGCGTTATTCAATGTTTTTACATTTAGTTTACTATTACGCGGTGTATTCTATGGTGTAATTAACTATATCTGTGCTTAAAAATCTTTAAAAAAATATATATTTACACACAGTTCGTACGGTCTGGAACGGATTAATTGTATTTACTTATAATTCTATGAGGGAAATTATTTTGGTTCACGACCAAGTCGGTTTACGACCAGAGTTTTGGAACGAATTATGGTCGTGAACCGTGGTTCCACTATAATCCATGGCCAGCCTCTCAAAGATCTTCATGATGGGAGATGCAAGTGCCATTGGTCTGTCTTACGTTTTTGGTGAAGCAGTGCCTGCCTTCTTTTAAAGTAGAGGGCTTTGTATAAAAGCATTTATATAATTCATTTATGTATTTATATGCATTGATTATATCCACTTGCTTGCCTATTGCTAGTCTATTTGCTTAGTATATTTAAATATGCATACTATTTATGTATTTTCTTTAAATATGTTTTCTATGTATGTTAGTTTATTTTTCGTTTTGATTTATGCATTATTGTCACTATTGATACTGACCCCTAATTATATTTAGCTTTCTAATTTATATTTCACCGAAGCTTTCAGCTACTTTGCTGTGGAACCCACGCAACCTGGAGGGTCTGCAGTTGTAAGTCATACTATAATGTAAGAAGAGCACAGTCTGGTGAGATAGCAGAGAGTACTATAGTCACAGGCTTGGACTGACTTAATCTTGAAGCTTACTGAGGTCAGGCATAAAGCAGCTCAGTCAGTCATACCAATATGTAGCTCACTTAAAGAAGTCTGGTCACAAATGCCTACCTGCTGGAATAAGGTTTTAAAAAAAAAAAGCAGCAAAGTATAAGTGTGTTTTTGAAAATGTGTTTTAACCTAAAAGTTTTCTACTGCACAGCTAAACAAAAATAAAAAACTATATACATTTTACAGGGTTTCTGATCTCTACTTAGATATAGAGTGACTACAAGAGCTGAAGGTTACAGAACCTGAGAAAAAAATTATACATAAAGTAGAAGGAAAGAGTTTGGAAAAATTAAATTGCATGAACATATGTCTCAGGCTTTGGTTGCTATCTTTTTAAACCAATGCTTTTCTCATAAGTATGAGGTTAGCAGACATTCATGTAGTTCCTCTTCTACACACACACAAACATATACATATATATATATATACACATATATATACATACATATACACACATACATATACATATATACATATACATATATACATATACATATATACATATACATATATACATATACATATACATATATATATATACACACATACACACATACACACACACACACACATCTATACTAATAAAAGGCAAAGCCCTCACTCACTCACTCACTCATCACTAATTCTCCAACTTCCCGTGTGGGTGGAAGGCTGAAATTTGGCAGGTTGATTCCTTACAGCTTCCTTACAAAAGTTGGACAGGTTTTATATCGAAATTCTACGCGTAATGGTCATAACTGGAAGCAGTTTTCTCCATTTACTGTAATGGAGATGAGCTTCAACGCCGTGGGGAGTTTCGTGTGACATCATCACGCCTCCCACGTAATCACGCAGTACATAGAAAACCAGGAAGACCTCAAAAAAGCGCTCAAGAAAACATGCATTATATAATTGAGAAGGCAGCGAAACAATAAGAAGCGAGTTCTGCTACTTGAAACAAAGCACGATGTAAACCTACACTTTAAATTAAGTTCATAGACAGGCTGCCGCTGGCGTTTGTAATTTAGTGCCTGCCCATATAAGGCCATCCGTCAGCGGCAATCCAATAGCAAACTGCCACGGGTAAATATTCACGGGTGAAGGACTGTGCTTATGGAGAGGAAGATGAGATGGTCAGGGTGGTGTTTGACACAAACTCAGCGAAACTGCCAGAGAAAGTTTTAAGTGCCAGGACTAAGGTAACATTAAATAAAGCTATGGACATAGCACGAGATGGCACCAGCACAGCTGGGAACCTTCGATGCAAGTACACCGAGTGGCTCACGTGAACTGATGCAGTGCACAGATAAAAGCAACAGTTCCAAAGAGCTGAACAAAACCGAATTACACAATTGAAAAGGCAGCAAAAAATATGAAGCGTCTGATAAGCATATTCATAAATGCAGCTACTGTGGAAACAAAGCACACGGTGGAAAAAGTCAATGTCCCGCTAAAGGAAGACAGCGTAAAAAAAAAAAAAAAAAACCCGTGCATGCAGTTTGTCACATCACAGATAAAAAGGAAGACGAGCTGTTTATTGATGCAGTAAGGAACTAATCGATGAATGAAACCTCTTATCTTTACAACGATTGACAAACACGGAATGTAACTTGAACACATCGTACAAATACGAGCCTGATTGAAAGAAATAATGATAATCAAATCCTTGATGACAGCAACATTCAATAACACTCACAAAACAATTACTGTATATTGACAATCATGTTACGTTATTTTTAAAATGTTCCCTTTTCTTTTCATAACTTCTACTTCTCCACTGCGATACGGGTATATATATAAATGTATATCTATAGCCCGATCTACAATACATACTTTAGCATAGACAAGCGGTGGTGCAATTGTAGAGTCTTAAGCCTCTAACGCCGACATTGAGGTTCGATTCCGAGAGGGATGTACTGACTATGTACTGCGCTACCGATTCATTTTACCTTCCCATCTCCTTGGTTTGGGACGTATGAAAAAATATTAGGTTAGCAGAATCATGTTACGTTATTTTTAAAATTTTCCCTTTCTTAGCACAAGCACAGTTGAGAAGCTTCGATGCATGTACTCCATAACGCGTTAAAAAATAACGCATTTAATCACACTTTCAATTCCAAGCAAGCGGGAACTTTTGTCAATGCATGATTTCCTGGTACATCCATTACACTGATGCACACATCACAGCTACAAAAATGTTAGAGTCGGAATAAAGCGCGTTCCTACGACTGATCATTTCGACTACCCGCGAAGCCTTGATAAAAGCATGGTTTTGTGCACACTGAAAAGCAAGCAAAATTAGATGCATTACAGAAAGCGGACTTTGTGGCTCTTACTGGGGATCATTGGACTTCCGTGACCGTTAGTAATTCTAAATACATCTAATTACAAAATGTTCAATGATCACACTGTTTTAGCCTAATGTACAAAATAATTTTGGCTAATGTTACTCAGAGTTTAAAGAGTAAGCTGGTCAAATTACCTTTTATGTTTCTGACTTATTTTTTAAGAAGAAAAACTGCACTTTATGGTGAAATTTTGGTTATTATTATTTAAAGACAATACTATTCTGAAAATGTACTTAAAGTACTTAAACTACCACTTTATTTTTAAGTCTGCCCAATTTTAACCAGGGATGATATTTTTGTTTCTGTTTTGAATTCAAATGCAGTTTAAAAGCTTTTTTCAGAAATTAAAACAGCTTCAGTTTACAATATTCATGTCCATGTCTATTATTTGATTCTGTAAGCCCACTAAAACCGTTTTAAATAAAAAAAAAACATTTGCGATTTGGGGCAAATTTACGTGTCGATTACATACGATTAATCAAGATTAATTCTTACACAGCCTCTAATTAATTGGATTAATTTTTTAATCGAGTCCCACCTAATATATATATGTAGATATATATATGTAGATTTGTATATATATGTGTATATACAGTATATATGTAGATATGTATATGTTGTATATACAGTATGTATATATGTGTGTATAGATGTGTATATATATATATATATATATATATATATGTATATGTGTATATATATATATATGCCAGCAACACTCATATCAATGACAAAACAATTACATTGTCAATCATGTTACGTTATTATTAAAATGTTTGCTTTTCTTTTCATAACTTCTTTAACACACTACTTCTCTGCTGCTGCTGCTGGTATTCTGCTAGTACATATATATACACACACACACACATACATATATACACACACACACACACACACACACACACACACACACACACACACACATATATATATACACACACACACACACATACATATATATACACACACACACACACATACATATATATATACACACACACACACACATACATATATATACACACATATATATATATATATATATATATATATATATATATATATATACACACACACATACATATACACACATATATATATACACACACACATACATATACACACATATATATATACACACACACATACATACATATATAAACATATATAAACATATATACATACACACGTGGACAAAATTGTTGGTACCCTTCAGTCAATGAAAGAAAAACTCAAAATGGTCACAGAAATAACTTTAATCTGACAAAAGTAATAATAAATAAAAATTCTATGAAATTTAACCAATGAAAGTCAGACATTGCTTTTCAACCATGCTTCAACAGAATTATTTAAAAAATAAACTCATGAAACAGGCCTGGACAAAATGATGGTACCCTAACTTAATATTTTGTTGCACAACCTTTTGAAGGCAATCACTGCAATCAAACGATTCCTGTAACTGTCAATGAGACTTCTGCACTTCTCAGCAGGTATTTTGGCCCACTCCTCATGAACAAACTGCTCCAGTTGTCTCAGGTTTGAAGGGTGCCTTTTCCAGACGGCATGTTTCAGCTCTTTCCAAAGATGCTCAATAGGATTGAGGTCAGGGCTCATAGAAGGCCACTTTAGAATAGTCCAATGTTTTCCTCTTAGCCATTCTTGGGTGTTTTTAGCTGTGTGTTTTGGGTCATTGTCCTGTTGCAAGACCCATGACCTGCGACTTAGACCAAGCTTTCTGACACTGGCCAGCACATTTCTCTCTAGAATCCCTTGATAGTCTTGAGATTTCACTGTACCCTGCACAGATTCAAGACACCCTGTGCCAGATGCAGCAAAGCAGCCCCAGAACATAACAGAGCCTCCTCCATGTTTCACAGAAGGGACAGTGTTCTTTTCTTGATATGCTTCATTTTTCCGTCTGTGAACATAGAGCTGATGTGCCTTGGCAAAAAGTTCAATTTTGTCTCATCTGTCCATAGGACATTCTCCCAGAATCTTTGTGGCTTGTCCACATGTAGTTTGGCAAATTCCAGTCTGGCTTTTTTATGATTTGTTTTCAACAATGGTGTCCTCCTTGGTCGTCTCCCATGAAGTCCACTTTGGCTCAAACAACAACGGATGGTGCGATCTGACACTGATGTTTCTTGAGCTTGAAGTTCACCTTGGATCTCTTTAGAAGTTTTTCTGGGCTCTTTTGTTACCATTCGAATTATCCGTCTCTTTGATTTGTCATCAATTTTCCTCCTGCCGCCACGTCCAGGAGGTTGGCTACAGTCCCATGGATCTTAAATTTCTGAATAATATGTGCAACTGTAGTCACAGGAACATCAAGCTGCTTGAGATGGTCTTATAGCCTTTACCTTTGACATGCTTGTCTATAATTTTCTTTCTAATCTCTTGAGACAACTCTTTCCTTTGCTTCCTCTGGTCCATGTTGAGTGTGGTACACACCATGTCACCAAACAACACAGTGACTACCTGGAGCCCTATATATAGGTCCACTGACTGATTACAAGATTGTAGACACCTGTGATGCTAATTAGTGGACACACCTTGGATTAACATGTCCCTTTGGTCACTTTATTTTCAGTCTTTTCTAGGGTACCATCATTTTTGTCCAGGCCTCTTTCATGAGTTTATTTTTTAATAATTCTGTTGAAGCATGGTTGAAAAGCAATGTCTGACTTTCATTGGTTAAATTTCATAGAATTTTTATTTATTATTACTTTTGTCAGATTAAAGTTATTTCTGTGACCATTTTGAGTTTTTCTTTCATTGACTGAAGGGTACCAACAATTTTGTCCACGTGTGTATATACACACACAGCTATTTCATATCAGTGCAATACGCTGCTTGTTAAAATGGATAACTCCCACTCTTACGTGCAAGTCTGCGTGGATATTATGAACTATCGTATTTGTTCAAGTTCTATTTAAATTTTAAATAGAAGGAATTTTTATTTAGTCGACAGAAATATCTTTGGTAGGAATGGTAAAAACAGACAGGAATATTATTCGTGAATAAATCAACTCAAACCTTAAATAACTTAAAAGAACAAACATTCAAATTTCTTTACTCTTATGTAAATTTATATAAAAATAAACTTAGATTTTAATATCCCAAAAGATTTTGCTCTCCATAAAATATATCCTTTCAAAATGATACAAATTCAAATATGAACATGCTGCATAACAAAACCTGGAAATATAAATAAAATGTGTTCCTTTCAGCAATAACAAATCAAATCATTAAATTGTCTTTGCTCATATGTCATTTTAGAACTGGACGCCTGGCATCTATTTTTGGCAACAGGTTCGTTTATGTTTGGTGTGAGGTTCTGTGTTGTGGAGATTCTCAGGATGGATTGCAGGTGCTCATCAGTGAGGTGACTCCTGTGTGCTGTTTTGTTAGTCTTCATGACTGAGAAGAGCTTCTCACACAGATATGTGCTACCAAACATGCACAAGGTTCGAGCCGCATGTAGACGGACTTTTTTTGTTCTTCAAAGTCACCAAAGCGCCGTGCAAACTCAGTGCGCTTGGTTTATCAGCAAAGTCGCGTTTGGGAACACCATAGTGGCGACTTGGTTTAACATTACTTGGCAACAGGGAAAGTTGCACTGGTGCATTTGTGTCTCCCATAAAAGCAACTTCACTTGAAATCACTTTGTGATTGTGCACGGTAAAACGTCGCTGGTGTCAGATTCTTATTTAATTCTTCTGCTTTCTGTATCTTCTGCATTGCATTCAGGTCTTTCAGCCTCACTGATGAGCACCTGCAATCCATCCTGAGAATCTCCACAACACAGAACTCCCTGATGTTTTGTCTCATAGTGCCGTCTTAGATTAAATTCTGTAATTACAGCCACATTAGCTCCACAAATGACACACGGGTTCAGTAAACATATACGGTTTTTAAAGGCTCTATTTTCACAATCAACTTTTCTCTTCAGCATCGTGTGAGCTAGCTTCGCAATAACTTGCAGCATTATAAGCTAGACTTGATTAACGCGTAAGTGTTACGGCAAGGCAGCTGAAGCGCTGCATTATGGGATCTGTAGTTTATTGTGTTACCAGCGCTTCATATACCCGGGCCATTAATAACAATAATACAGTATATAAAATGACTAGCAGAATACCCGCGCTTCGCAGCGGAGAAGTAGTGTGTTAAAGAAGGTACGAAAAAGAAAAGGAAAAATAACGTAACTTGATTGTTAATGTAATTGTTTTGTCATTGATATGAGTGTTGTTCTCATATCTATCTATCTATAGAGATAGATAGATATAGATATATATACTGTATATATATATATATATATATAGATAGAAAGATAGTTTATCACACCACTGTAGATCTATCTATTTGCCCCTTCCTGATTTCTTATTCTTTTGCATGTTTGTCACACAAAATGTTTCTGATCATCAAACACATTTAACCATTAGTCAAATATAACACAAGTAAACACAAAATGCAGTTTTAAATGATAGTTTTATTATTTAGGAGAAAAAATCCAAACCTACATGGCCCTGTGTGAAAAAGTAATTGCCCCTTGTTAAAAATAACCTAACTGTGGTGTATCACACCTGAGTTCAATTTCTGTAGCCACCCCAGGCCTGATTACTGCCACACCTGATTCATTCAAGAAATCACTTAAATAGGAGCTGCCTGACACAGAGAAGTAGACCAAAAGCACCTCAAAAGCTAGATATCATGCCAAGATCCAAAGAAATTCAGGAACAAATGAGAACAGAAGTAATTGAGATCTATCAGTCTGGTAAAGGTTATAAAGCCATTTCTAAAGCTTTGGGACTCCAGTGAACCACAGTGAGAGCCATTATCCACAAATGGCAAAACATGGAACAGTGGTGAACCTTCCCAGGAGTGGCCGGCCGACCAAAATTACCCCAACAGCGCAGAGACGACTCATCCGAGAGGTCACAAAAGACCCCAGGACAACGTCTAAAGAACTGCAGGCCTCACTTGCCTCAATTAAGGTCAGTGTTCACGACTCCACCATAAGAAAGAGACTGGGCAAAAACGGCCTGCATGGCAGATTTCAAGGCGAAACCACTGTTAAGCAAAAGAACATTAGGGCTCGTCTCAATTTTGCTAAGAAACATCTCAATGATTGCCAAGACTTTTGGGAAAATACCTTGTGGACTGATGAGACAAAAGTTGAACTTTTTGGAAGGCAAATGTTCCGTTACATCTGGCGTAAAAGGAACACAGCATTTCAGAAAAAGAACATCATACCAACAGTAAAATATGGTGGTGGTAGTGTGATGGTCTGGGGTTGTTTTGCTGCTTCAGGACCTGGAAGGCTTGCTGTGATAGATGGAACCATGAATTCTATGGTCTACCAAAAAATCCTGAAGGAGAATGTCCGGCCATCTGTTTGTCAACTCAAGCTGAAGCGATCTTGGGTGCTGCAACAGGACAATGACCCAAAACACACCAGCAAATCCACCTCTGAATGGCTGAAGAAAAACAAAATGAAGACTTTGGAGTGGCCTAGTCAAAGTCCTGACCTGAATCCAATTGAGATGTTATGGCATGACCTTAAAAGGCGGTTCATGCTAGAAAACCCTCAAATAAAGCTGAATTACAACAATTCTGCAAAGATGAGTGGGCCAAAATTCCTCCAGAGAGCTGTAAAAGACTCATTGCAAGTTATCATAAAAGCTTGATTGCAGTTATTGCTGCTAAGGGTGGCCCAACCAGTTATTAGGTTCAGGGGCAATTACTTTTAACACAGGGCCAAGTAGGTTTGGATTTTTTTCTCACTAAATAATAAAACCATCATTTAAAACTGCATTTTGTGTTTACTTGTGTTATATTTGACTAATGGTTAAATGTGTTTGATGATCAGAAACATTTTGTGTGACAAACATGCAAAAGAATAAGAAATCAGGAAGGGGGCAAATAGTTTTTCACACCACTGTATCTATCTATATATATAGATAGATATATATGATCTATCTATCTATCTATCTATCTATCTATCTATCTATCTATCTATATATATATATAAGATATATATATATATATATATATATATATATATATATATATATATATATATATATATATATATATACACATACCAGCTTGGCAGCGAGAGTAGTGTGTTAAAGAAGGAAAGAGAAAGAAAAGGAAACATTTTGAAAATAGCGTAACATGATTGTCAATGTAATTGTTTTGTCACTGTTATGAGTATCACTGTGATATATATATATATATATATACCGTATATAGCGATGTCATGTGTTAAAGAAGTTATGAAAAGAAAAGGAAACATTTTAAAAATAATGAAACATGATTGTCAAAGTAATTGTTTTGTGTATTTGGCAGCGTCACAAATTTTTTCGTCTACCTGCATCAGAAAATGTACCACAAATGACACGCCTTTTTTAGTGTTTTCTCACAGCTTGGATTGCTGCTGTCATATATATATATACACACACACACACACACACACATATATATAATTTATATCTATATACATATCTACATATACACATATATATATATATATATATATATATATATATATATATATATATATATATATATATATATATATATATATATATATACATATATATATACACATACACACATATACATACATATACTTGTGTGTATGTTTGTATGTGTCTATATGTGTGTGTATAGCTTTGGTCACTGTGTGCAAGGGAAAAATAATAAAATATAGTCTATAAGTTATTAAACAGTAAAACATTAACGTTTTAAGAAGTACAGGTACATTGAGCACTACTGGAGTGGTTTCAGGTAAACTACATTTTAAAGACGGTGTAACACAACAGGTAAGTAACTAACAGCAGCTAAAATGTATATGGATCATCTCTCGTAGTAGATCCCTTTTGAAAGGCGCTACACGGGCTGTGGTATAGAAATTACATTTTCTATGTGAGCGTTCAAATTTGTGCCTCTGGTAATGTGCCTTACCGGCATTTAAAGAAAATTAGTTTTGTGTCCTCTGCACTGTTAAGAGAGAAGGCTTTGGTTTTGGATAAAAGGTGTAAAGAAAGGAAAGTTGCCTTTTCTTTTATATTGTATAGAGATGTGTTCGCTGGCGTTATGATCGCCTTTTGGGGACAGTTGCGTTGGGTCTTGTGTAGACTGGTGAAACGTCCCTGCCATTAATCAGCTGTGATGACACTGTCAGTCCTCCACTCGTGTGCGTGTCTTCATAATCCGAGGTGAGGATCTCATAATCGTTACGTGCAAAAGAAAGTGTGAATCGCCTTAATATTATTTTTCCGTGGTGTAGAAAAGGGGTCCGTGTTTGCACTTGTCTGGGCTATAGCGCAGGGGGAGGATGAAAAAAATTAAAAGTGCTCATTTTGACTTAAGGCAGAAGCGCAGTCAGCGTCTCAAAGGCCGGCACAGCTATGTACGCGCGCTGGCTGTTCGACCTTTGCTGGGCAGGAGACCACAGTTTTTGCAGACACGTTCATGATATCAAAAGTCTCAGCGCTCTTTGGAGGTCATTCATATAATATATATATAGCAAAATACCAGCGCCTACTGCGGAGAAGTAGTGTGTTAAAGAAGTAATGAAAAAGAAAAGGAAACATTTTAATAATAACGTAACATGATTGACATTGTCATGAGTGTTGCTGTCATATATATGCCTGCCTAAATAAGTCACCCTCGCTTTGCTCTTACTTTATTTACCGTTCATTTAATCATGGCTATTGGCGGAAAAATTATAAAATGGAAGGAGGATGGCTTTACCAAAACAATTATTGATGGCGAATCGATTATTCATAAAGCTTGAATTGGTGATGTTTTTCTGTGTTAACCTCATATTTTTCAGACTTCTTCTCAAACTAAGGTGGTGCCAGCGTATCTGCGGAGAAGTAGTGTGTTAAAAAGCTAGAAAAGAAAAGGGAACATTTTAAAAATAACGTAACATGACTGTCAATATACAGTATTTGTTTTGTGAGTGTTACTGAGTGTTGCTGTCATCAAGGATTTGATTATCATTATTTCTTTCAATCAGGTTCGTATTTGTAGGATGTGTTGTGTTCATGTTACATTCCGTGTTTGTCAATCGTTGTAAAGATGACAGGTTTCATTCATCGATTCGTTTCTTACTGCATCAATAAACAGCTCGTCTTCTTCTTCATCTGAGACCTGACACACTGAATGCACAGGTTTTTTTTACACTGTCTTCCTTTAGCGGGACATTGACTTTTTCCAACGTGTGCTTTGTTTCCGCAGTAGTTGGATTTATGAATATGCTTGTATGTATGAGGCGCTTCATATTTTTGCTGCCTTTTCAATTGTGTAATTCGGTTTTGTTCAGCTCTTTGGAACTGTTGCCTTTTATCTGTGCACTGCGTCAGTTCACTTGAGCCACTCAGTGTACATGCATCGAAGGTTCCCAGCTGTGCTGGTGTCATCTCCTGCTATGTCCATGGCTGTATTTAATGTTACCTTAGTCCTGGCACTTAAAACTTTCTCTCGCAGTTTCGCTGAGTTTGTGTCAAACACCACCATGGCCATCTCATCTTCCTCTCCATAAGCACAGTCCTTCACCCGTGAATATTTACCCGTGGCAGTTTGCTATTGGATTGCGCTGACGGACGGCCTTATATGGGCGGGCACTAAATTACAAGCCAGCGCAGCCTGTCTATGAACTTACTTTAAAGTGTAGGTTTACATCGTGCTTTGTTTCCGAAGTAGCAGAACTCATGAATATGGTTGTATATGTCACTCGCTCGCTTCTTATTGTTTCGCTGCCTTCTCAATTATATAATGCATGTTTTCTTCAGCGCTTTTTTCAGGTCTTCCTGGTTTTCTATGTACTGCGTGATTACGTGGGAGGCGTGATGATGTCACACGAAACTCCGCCCCGGCGTTGAAGCTCATCTCCATTACAGTAAATGGAGAAAAACAGCTTCCAGTTATGACCATTACGCGTAGAATTTCAATATAAAACCTGCCCAACTTTTGTAAGGAAGCCGTAAGGAATGAACCTGCCAAATTTCAGCCTTCCACCCACACGGGAAGTTGGAGAATTAGTGATGAGTGAGTGAGTGAGTGAGTGAGTGAGTGAGTGAGTGAGTGAGTGCTTTGCCTTTTATTAGTATAGATCTATAAGCATGTTGCAACTACATAGGTTGCACTGACCAAATAATGTCTGGACATTGCTGTTCCATTGCAAATTGACTGGGAAAGTGCAAGAAGCGTTTTTTGCTCTTTCTGTGCTATGAATAATCATTCTGTGAAAACTGCTTGTACCTTTATGACTCGATTCCTGAGGCATACTAACAAAAGTTTTAGAAAGCGCTAAAAATAGAGAAATCAGACTTTTGTTGAGTTTGCTTGAGAAATAGAATCTTTGATAAATTTTGTGCTTCTCAAAAGAGATGTAATTCTGTCGGAGGATCTTAGAAATTCACCTCCTAAACGAATCATGGGCTACATAAATGAGCAAAAACAGCTAAAACTCTCGCAAACCCACACCCACACACACCAAAGCCTTTGTGGAGTGAGAACATTTTATGAAAATGTAATCCTTAAAAATGTGCTTTTACTAAGCAACAAATTCTTGCCTGTATTTTATCTAACACTGTCCTCGACTTTATATTCTGATCTAATTATTTCTCTCAATACTGATAACAGTACTGCGGTTGCTAATGGCTTTCCTAACCAACTGCAATGTCCAACCAGATAAAAGCAGATTAAAATAAAAATAGAATATAAATCGGCAGAAAATATATAGTTGTGGTGAACAGAAAGGTACCTATGTGCCTTGTTTGTAAATAAAGTGTGGTGGTAGTTGTGTGTTGCTATATTCCAACCCAGGCTGGGTATACTATATAAAGTTCTATTTTTTGTCACTCAGTAAAATGAAATTTGAAAACCCTGGTTTAGACAAAGGGTTGACTGTGCCACCTCTGAATTATTTTAAAGTAGAACAACAAAGGGAAATAAGTCCTGAAAACTGAATGTACGACTGCAATACAGCTGATTAATAATAGTGAACTTTTTATCACTAATGGATTTGTAACAATATCTAATAACCCTGATGACCATAGGCCTGTTAAAGGTTTACTAGTGCTGCCCAGTTTTTGTTTTTTTTATATAATTCAAAGTGGTCCTGCTCTGCCTGATACAACATTGTATAGGTCAAGTGTATTAAAACAAGGGTTTGAAGTGGGCTATGAATGTTCTACTCCATACTGAGGATTTTAGATCTGATTTAGCATTGGGATGCAATGCTGTTGAAGTGCATATTACATTGCTTGTAGAGTGGATTACATTTATTTGAGCTATGGATTTGATAGTGCTATATATATTCCTGTGGTCATCAGGAAACGGTTGTTAAATCCAGAATTAGATTTGAGTGAGCTAGCTGTGGGTTTGTCAAATGCCTTCTTTAGCGATACTGAACACACACTATCTTCTCTTTAGCCATGTTATTTGTCTGCATGGATGACTGAAATGATATCCTGCCAAGATGACAAGAAGCAAGTCAAAAAGCAATGTATAGGATGGACCAGGAGATTAATGGTAGAAAGGGGGTAATAAACTTTTTTTGAAAAGGGGTAATATCCACTATACCTAATGTGTAAACCAAAAATCCATGTCAAAAATTCTAGGAAAATTCCAATCTATCTAAAGAGAAATATTTTTAGCTAGGACATACTATACAAAGACTTTTATAAATGAATCCAAAAACGTGGACTAAGTGTATAGTGTACCAAAAACCAGCTCTAATTAGAACTGTGGTTTTGAAGTCGCACGTGGTTGGATCTGACAATTCTGCATACAGTTATAAGCCATTCATTACTCAGGTAGACCACCCACCCTTATGTGATAGAGAGAACCCAAACAAAAAAAAAAAAAACACACTAAAATCATATGAAAAACACAAATGCCATATTAAATAAATCCATTAAAGAAAATGTAAGCAGCTGCACAAAACTGAAGCAAGGTAGAAGGAGAACACCAACTAAACTATGTAGTTTAATAAAACGTTACACACAAGCCACTATTCTAACATCTTACAAAGCAATTAAGACACAACAGATGAAGATATACAAAACATTGTCTAGATAAATCAAAACTTAAATAAATCAATTTAAGGAAAAGCCAAGCCATCAAAACCTCTCTCTTGATCTACTGAACATATGCCATCTCCTCTTTCTCTTCCTGAGAAATAAACGAATTTTATAGAATATCGGAAATCTTGGCTCAATCACAATAAGACAACTTATCAGCCAACCAAATTGAGCAAGCATCTCAAACAGGACAACTGCCTAAAGGAAGGAAGTTGGTGTGAAAGAAGTGAATTTAGAGTAAAAATGCACAGATCAACTGAGGCATGTTTTTCTCCGATTGATGTAGAATGTATATTATAAATAACCAAATTCCATTCCATGCCTAAGACATTGTATTGAAAATGTACCTATAGTACACCTTTTGATCAGCTATATCTTAAATATCCTGTGTTAAATGAATTCCATATTTTATTTACACATTAGAAACCTTTGAAAAGAACCAAGCATCCCTAATTTTCATTCAATATCCACTTATGAATATATTTTACTAGAACTGTGATAGCAGTATGCATCTCTAGAGAATCTTAGGTAACACTGAGAAAGGAATCTCCCCATTAATAAATATTTCTTTTCATTCACTGTTATCAGCCATTTGGTAATTCCTACATGTACTAAAACAAAGTGTGTTGTAAAAGGAGCTTTAAAGAGTTTTTTTTTTTTTTTTGTAACTAAGGTGTTGGAAATGACAATACTCTGGATAATCTTGGTACTTACTGATTCGTACGTCACTAATATAATAAAGCTTGGAATCTGACTTTGTTAAAATTGATATTAAACCGTATTTATTTTTCAGGAAGCAAACAGAAAATGGCAGTTAATATATTTACCAGGTGCCGACAGTGTTATAAATCAGAACAGGATTACCATATTATTCTTTATTAAACCCACACGGATATCTGTAACCTAAGCCATAAATCCAGAGAGGGATCTCCATATCTGATCTTTGCCTTTAAGAATTTAGATAGAATCATACATTTACTTTTTAATAACAAAATCAACTGACTTTCTTCTTGAAGCCTAATCTATAGTAACTCTTTTCAGTCTGAATATCATCTTTTGATTCATGGCTCCACATTTTCTTTAACATTACTAGTACCTATTACTATATACCTTTAATATTGTATGAAGTTGAAATATTTAACAAAATGTTTACTCTTTTATTTTGCCTTCATAATGTTGCCAAATTTATAAAAAATATGTCTCAACCCTTAAACAATAAATCACAAAAACTGACAAAGCAGAAGTAGGCTTCTTGCAACTATGAAGATTGGACAATCAAAATTAATAAAAATTCATAGCTAGACAGTCACCGCGGGGGAACTAAAGAGTAAAATCACTGGTGAGGAAAAATGTGTTTACAATTAATAAAAAGCAAACAACTTGCTTATTATAATAAAAATACAAACATGGAAAATCAATTACCATATGTTTAAAGGTTATTACAAAACAAAAGGCATGTACTCTTCAGACAGCACAGCACCATACCAATATGCAGCTCACTTAAAGTCTTATTACAAATGCCTACCTGCTGGAATAAGGTAAAAAAAAAAAAAAAGCAGCAAAGTATAAGTGTGTTTTTGAAAGTGTTTTTTTTAACCTACAAGTTTTCTACTGCACAGCTAAACAAAAATAAACTATACACATTTTACAGGGTGTCTGACCTCTACTTAGATATAGTGTGACAGGATGTTGTTCAAAAAGAACTTCATAAGCTGTTAAGCTGTGAAGGCTTATATATTTTCCTGCACCAAACAAACACCTACATCCAATGCAAATCTAAAAAACATCCTTTCAACAAACTACACTATGCAGTAGTTTGCATCCCTATTTAAATTCTGAGGTGAGATGTTAGACTGAGGATTGACCAATTTGACTATGATTTTCTTGTTTATTCACAATGCAATTATCAAAGCCCACTTTAAATCTTAGACTATATTATAATTAATGCAACATGAATTGCAAAAGGCTGTAGGTATTGCTATGTATAAATTCATATTACAACACATACACATATTGTTGTATTATAATACTGCATAAGTGCATTTTTCTATCTAAAATATATGTATTTTTTTTCCCTAAATACATACTGGGATAATCTGGTTACTAACCACATACCTGTAGTGCCACAAGCTACCCATTAATTGCTCCTCTCACTCCCCACCCAGTCTGACATAAGCATAAAAACTGGAAACCTTTGCTGAAGTAATAAATAAGACAGCCTCTCAAGCTAAAGGTTCTTAAAACTGCAATGCTAATGTCAAAGTTGCCACTCTCATGTAAACAGCACTGCATAATAGGTTTAAATATAACCTCACCTCAAAGAATGCCTCCTGTCACATTTTAATACACTAAATAAATAGAAATACCCCCTCCGTTTTACAGCAAGCCATTTCCTTTCATTATGCACAAGCTTTCCAACTTCAAAATGCATTACTGTGATTTTTAAGTAACACAAGAAGCTTTCACAAAAGGGATTATTTCAAACCAATATTATTTTCACATCTGCACTCACCTTATAACAATACATTGATTTCTTGGTCCTGTTGCTAGCTTTCCCAACATAGACTGATATGCTCGATCAGCAACAGAGAATATATGAGGGGGCAACAAAGATTTCTCATGGCATTTATATAGGTCAGATACCTTCAAAAGGAAATAAAAAAAAATGAAATAAATAAATGCCTGCTTAACTTTTCCAAAATCCAAAATCTAGCTTTTAGACAATCATGACACAGACTGCAACAATCAATTATTTTTTGATGATAGTGAGAATAATTTGCCCAGGAGATTCAAAAACACAAGGTCATGTGATAAAACAAGTAAGGAAACACCCATGAAATGTTTTTTCCCTTTATTAATATTTGTGAACTTATTAAGATTTGATCTTCATATGAACAGTATCTATAGGTAAAGCTGATGTATGGGGGGTTTGGGGGACCTTTACTGTGTAATAATTTCTTCACTGAAAAATGAACAGATATGTGGTTTCTGTCTGTAGGAAAAAGTAAATAACCCATAGCTCTAATAGCTTGTATTGCCAACTTTGATAGAAATAATTGCAAGTATGCCTTTCCAATAATTGGCTACAAGTCACTGGCATCAACTGGGAGAATTTTTTTTCAAACTGCTTCTTCTCCAAGGTTCAAATAAGACAAGATTCCTCCAGCATTGATGTACTAATCATAAATACCTGGTGATCCAATTCATAATTTTAGTAAATGTCTGTGGTTGAAATAAGACAGGTTATTCTAGGGTTCTCTGTAATGATTTTCTAATTATTAAACCCTGATCTCATGCACCCATTTATAATTTTAGGTATTTAAGGTGATAATAAATGTAGGGGTGTACTGACTTTTTTCCATATGCATTTATCTTGAATTAAACTATACAATGGACTACAAAATGTAAATCTGCCATGATTTGTTATATCATCTTTACCTATAGATACTGTATAATAAAGATCAAATGTAAATATCCTCATATATTAAAGAAAAAATATTTCATAGGGTGTACTTTATCACATGACTGGATAGCGAAGCAGACAGACACTTGAGTAATAGTACTTTAAAATTCACCTAACAGTCAAAAATGTAAGGCCTGTAAATACTGAAGTGTTTTATTCCAGACTTTTTTTATTGTATGTTTAACTGATTTACAAACTTAAATGTTCACAAATATCACACAGAAAATGATTACTCTTATTATCGGTTTACTAGTGAATAAATGCACGGATTTTGATAAATTTTTCCACTTAGACATTGCTAAAATAACAGGAACTTAAGTTTACTGTTTCTTGTAGCAAAATGTAATAAATATTACATTTAGAAAAATTACTCTATTTAAAATGTCTTCAGTATTTATGTTTCCCATCATTTCTAGTACATTTACATTTTACATTTTTAACAAAAAATATTGTTATACACTGTTATATGAAATTATGGGTATTTTTTGTTGAAACATTCAAATAAAAGTTAATGGGAAGAAAAACTTTCTGTATGTTAATTTTTTTTGTAAATCCACCACCACGTTTGAAGAACGAAATTATCAAATTATCTGCAAAAACTCCCGACATGTCCACATGATAATACACCATATATCTTTAGATTCCTGCCCTTGACAGAAGTAAACTTGGCAAAAATGTCTGTCAAGGGCTCTCCGATCATTTTTGCTATTTACATACAGTGGTGCCTCGGTTTGCAAGCATAATTCGTTCCAGAAACATGCTTGTAATCCAAGCATTAGTATATCAAAGCAAATTTCTCCATAAGAAATAATGAAAACTCTGATTCATTCTACAACCAAAAAATATTCATATAAAAATGATTAATACAATATAAGGTAAAAATATGTAAAACAAATTAACCTGCACTTTACCATTGAAAAGAATCATGGCTGGTGTGAGAGAGACGAGAGAGAGTGAGAAGGAGGAGGAGGATTATTGTGTAGGACGAATTCCACTCTGACTACTGGAATCATTGCTATCTGTTGGCTCACTTGAATCTTTTTCTTTTTTTGTGACTTTAACAAGGAACCTATCCAATGAAAGTTGCTTTTGCCTGAAGAGTCACTACACTCGGACACAAAATTTTAAAAAAATGCTTTACACACCGTAAGGATTCTAAACTCTTTTGGGATTCCCCCCACAATGGTACGACATGCAGAAGAGAGAGTGTCCCGAAGCAACTGCAGGCTCCCAGCTCTGTAGCAGTTTGCCGTAAAGATCAGTCGCTCTATAGGTGCCCGCCGCCGATGGTTGATGCAAGGAACGTTATAAATGCAAGGGCACAGTATTACTTGGCCACTAACCTGGTCATGACCCTGCCGGATTGCTGTGTCTGTATTGGAGAGCGGTAGATCCCGCTAAAATAAATACCCGTGACGTTCCCGTTTCAAGCTGAATTAAAGCTGGTTTTGCTAAAGTACTGAGACTCAGCCTCATGTTTTGGGATGCATGACAGAGACTCACATGATGCCGCACACACACACGTGGTCACCATGATATAGTAAACCGTATACACTCGTACGGATGTTGATTATATGAGTGAGGCATATTACCCAAAATCCCGCGGCGAGAGAGAGAACCAACATCGGCTCAGTGATCACGTGACACTTGCCCAACGAAGTGTATACGGACTACTCGTATTGCAAGACCTCGCTCGTTTATAAAGTTAAAATGTATTAAAAAAAAATTAGCTTATCTTGCAAAACACTCGCAAACTAAGTTACTCGCAATTCAAGGTTTTACTGTATTTGGAAATTGAGCACAACTGTGCTTCCAAAAGAAGTACTGTAGAGAGAAAACTACACGAAAGACATATACAAAGCAATTGTTTAATTGCTTGTACAAGATGCATGGACATTAAAATCAGCACAAAATACACATTTAAAATTTTTATTTACTGAATCTCATCTGTCATGTTAACACTAGAATCCCTGAAGCCTACAAAAATATTTGTAATGCCAGGCCACCTTAAATTCCCTTGCACCTCATCATCAGCGTCTGTTTTGCAAAAATGTCAATCAGCACTGGCAACAGCCAGCTTGCTCACTCATCCCCCACTGAGGTAACAGAAGTCAAGTCAGACTCAAAATACTCAGAGCTGCTAAAGTCTATTTATCTGGGAGTAAGGTGTCTGGAATTGTATAGGATAAACAATATATCGTTATTTTGAATACAAATATATATTTCATGTGTGTTCTGTGTCTACAGCAAGATGTGTAAATATACAGTAGGATGACAGGAAATGCAAGGCAAGAAGTGTTGAACAAGACTAAAACAAACTTTTTCATGGTATAGTAATAATAACAAAACGCTTACATGAAATGTATAATGTGTGAAGGCTGAAGTTCAAATATCAAATAAATACTTTAATAAAAAGGTATAAAAAACAAGTGTGCTTTTATTCAAGAATATAATAAAAGAAAAAGAAATTATTCAACTAACTTGTTACTGGCAATGTGTAAATCTGAAGGCCAACTATCAATTGATATGAAATAGACATGCCCACTTGGCTGGTTCAGAGGTAAGGACTGCTGCCTCATAATGAAAAGGTTGCAGGT
Source organism: Polypterus senegalus (assembly GCF_016835505.1). Taxonomy (NCBI): domain Eukaryota; kingdom Metazoa; phylum Chordata; class Cladistia; order Polypteriformes; family Polypteridae; genus Polypterus; species Polypterus senegalus. The sequence continues at coordinate 152,406,317 of NC_053160.1, read as the reverse complement.
TTGATCCCAGGTCCTCCTTGCATTTACCATTTTGAGTAGTGAGCTGCTATTATTGTTACAATTATATAATAAAAACATACAGTGCTATGTAAAATTGTGGGCACCCCTAATAAACATCACTATATCAATTTATAACTTTATAAGCTTTTGGAGGCAGCAACTTAAACTTTAACATATTTTATACCTTATGGAAACAGCAGCATTTCAGTAGTGAAATATTTGTATTGGACCAATACAACCAATTTAATGTGCATTTAAACAAAAATAGGCAGGTGCATGAATTTAAGGCACCCCAAAGGAATAATCCTATCAATATTTAGTAGAACATCCTTTTGCTGAAATAACAGCCTGAGTGTAGACACCTCCAATAGCCACTGACAAGTCCCTGAATTCTAGCTGGTGGTATTTTGGACCATTCTTCCATACAAAATGCCTCCAGTTAAATCAGGTTTGATGGCTTCTGAGCGTGGACAGCCGGCTTCAAATCAATCCATACATTTTCAATGATGTTCAGGTCTGGGGACTGAGATGGCCATTTTAGAACATTGTATTTGTGCTTCTGTGTGAATTCCTTGGTAGATTCTGAACAGTGCTTTGGATCTTTGTTGTGCTGAAATATCCAACCCCGGCGTAACTTCAACTTTGTTACTGACTCTTGAACATTTTTGTCAAGAATCTGCTGATACGGGGAGGAATTTATGCGGCCCTCAACTTTAACAAGTTTTCCGGTACAGTACCTGTGCTAGCCAGACAGCCCCATAACATGGACCATCCACCGAATGTTACAGTAGGCAGCAAGTTCTTCTACTGGAATACTGTGTGTTTTTTTCGTCATGCATAGCACCTCTGGTTGTGACCAAATAACTATCTTTTAAAGTTTAAGGTTTCTTTATTTAGTCATGTTTACACAAGAAAACATGAAATTTGCTTTCTCAGTTGCATCTAATAACAGACAGAATAAAATAAAACAGACAAATAGAAACAAGAACGGTTAAGGTAAGGCAGTTAGATAATACATATATACACCAAAAGAAAAAAAAAAGTTACAGGATATATATATATATCTCTCTCAGATAGATAGATAGATAGAGATAGATAGATAGATAGATAGAGAGAGACAGAGAGGCCAAGCAAAATGACACCTTTTATTGGCTAACTAAAAAGATTACAATATGCAAGCTTTCAAGGCAACTCAGGCCCCTTCTCCAGGCAAGATGTAATACAGAAACTGAAGTTCCCTGTGTTTATATCCACACACTAGGACAAGAAACAACAATGGTAAATCTTTAAATGAAAAATCTTAAATGTAAAAAATTAATAGGTTCATTCAGGCTAAGATTAATATTAACAAGAGAGAAGAACAATGTATGGTCAAGATCTTTGGATAAGATAAACTGTCCAACAAAGTCCTTTGAAGTCTATGATGAGTTTTTTCAAAACAATATGGGTCTGTAGACAGGTTATCTGTGTCAGTCTGAGAGATGCAAACAGTCCTCATACCTGGCTATAAAACTCTTGTCTCTATTCAAGCCATGCTGTAAAGTATTAAATTTAACATGAGTTTAACTTCCCATTCTTTTCTCTCTTGCTGTGTTTTGAAGTTGCCCATAAGCACTGTGACTTTAAAGTCCCTCTCACAGTGTCCATGGCTGTTGAAGTGGGCCACTACAGGAACATCTGTGCTGCCATGTTTAATGTGGAATCTGTGTAAATTCATTCTCTGACGGAGTGTTTGTTTAGTTTCTCCCACATAGAATGCATCAAAACCTCAATCATTATCTCCGATATTTCTTATTAAAAAGTCTTATGGCACTAGGAAGAAAGGAGTTTCTGGAGCGATTTGTGTGGGTTTTCAAAGCGACTATCCTTCCTGATTTACTGAACTTTAGTTCTACATGTAATGGATGACTGTCATGAGTTGAGATGATTTCCAGTTTCTTTAACATTGCCTTCTGACACACACTAGTCAAATCATCTACATAAGCCCCAATAACTTATCTTAGTCTCATCTGTCCACAGTATTTTTTTTCCCCAAAATGTTTCTGGTTAGTCCAGATGCGCTTTTGCATACCTCATGCAACTCTTCTTGTGGCAAGTACTCATAAAAGGTTTTTAGAGCATCACCCTTCTACCAAGCTGTTCCTGGTGCAAAGTGTGCTGGACTGTGGAACGATGGTACAATGACACCACTAGCATCCAGATGTTCTTGTAGCTCTTTGGAGGTGGTCTGTGACCATTTTAACCAGCTTTTGGCTGTGCCATTCTGATATTTTTTCTTGGCCTACAACATCTTTCTTTCACAAGGACTGCCCCTGTGCTCTTCCATTTCCTAACTACATTTCTGATTGTAAAGACAGACAGTCCAAACCTTTGTGATAATTCTTGCACCCTTCTCCTAATTCATAATGATGAATTATCTTTGTTTGTAGGTCAGTAGAGAGTTCTTTAGAGGTTCTCATGTTGCCACTCTCTAAGAGAGAACCAAGGACAAAACACAAATAGCAATTACCTACTGTATGTTAGCCTTTTTCATGATTGGTTGCATCTGTCTTTGTGGTTTAAGATCTAATGTGATAATCAAAGCAATTTTGTGCTGCAACCTGTCAGCATTAAATGACTACAGGTATTCAAATTAATGCAATTAAAAGGGTGTCCAAACCGTCGCACATCCCAATTTTACATTTTATTTTATACAACTCAATAATGCTACACTGAGAATTTTGGTCTGACAAACATCCCCTTGTCTACATTTCTCTAGTAAAAAATGGCATATTGCTGTGATCTTCTCTTATGAAGACAGAGCAAATTATTATTCAATATCAGTGGGGTGCCCAAACTTTTACATAGCACTGTATATTTGATTTGAGTCTGTTAACAGCCAGTGTAAATTTATGGTACTTGTAAAAGTTAGCTTGAAGGGATAAAAGTAGACATACAAACGCAGCTCAATCATTTCTTCTTGGTGTCTTGTTGAGCAAACAAGACACCACAGTCTATGGTGAATGTTATTTTTCCTCGCACATGGACATTCACATCAACATGCAATTTGAATGATTTTTTTATTCAAGCATCCAAGAATAAAAATGAATAAAAAATAATTAAAATTAAGTTTTATTCAAGAAAAACTGTTCAAATGACATATTGATATGAATGCCTATGTGTGAGGTAAAGTAACATGGGGGTAGGGGATGTAGCAGGCGGTGTTCTTCTAAACCACACATCTGCAAAACAAAAGCAGGCTATTCTGGCAGTGTTAAGGAGCTATGAGCTTCTTGGTGTATGTCAGGAAAATGTAAGGAGGTCGGGGACAACAAAAAAAAAAATTATAAGCTTCAAGTATTCTAGTGTTACTTTTTGCACAACAGTTAAACAGCATCATACAATAAATGGAACTGCTATATTGTAAATTGGTTTCCATAATGAAGATTAAAAATAAACAAATAATGCCTACTTACTGTTTTTTCATATAGAGGAAGATATTTAAAAGGATTAACAGCAATCAGAATGTCGCCAATGTATGTCTGAAATGAAAAACAAAAATCCTTTTAGTAATGCCATTTTAAATAAAGGACAAAGCAAAACAAACCAAGCAAAAATCTGCAGTCTGCAGCATTCTACCATGAAAAATTCAGTTCTTAATATATAAAATATATATAAAATTCTGCTTTATTAATGGAGGAGATAACTTTTGGCAAATAAAATGATTAAGATGGTCAGTCTACCTCTAAACATAACTTTCTGTCTGGATTTCCACTGAGAAAAGTTTGCCACATAAAAAGGAGATGGTCCAGTGAGGGCTTACCAAAGACAGGAAAATCCACACTGACAGAAAGAATGCAAATCTACATGCTAGACCTGGACAAAAGTATAGAACTTAGGGGCACCAAAATTAACCAGACTCTTTCAGTATAACAGGAACTAGGCTTTCATCAGTTGCCAGGGAAAGAAGAAAGAGAGAAAAGAAAGACCATGAAGCTTTGGGATATGGCTAGAATACCCTATCCACATATATGCTACATATGGTATCTAGCCTCCCATGATGCCCTTGAGTTTGAAGTCCAAAAGGAAAGAACACCATTTTTAACTTTCCAGCTTATTTGGTGGTAGAACATGATTCCCAAATGGGGATAGTTAGACCCTTTGAACTTTTAGACCACCCACAAACTACATGAAGGACATGTCAATTTTAGGGCTACTGAAGATAAGGGGAGGAAAAATACCAGTAGCTGCTTGAGGGGTCTAGGCCTTGTGTCTCTACAGCCAAAACAGGGTCACCCTGGTCCCAAAACCTACTCTAAGCTTTAGCTGAAGGTGTCCCCATGAAAGGAAACCACAAGTCAAAGGTGACTCAAATCTAGCATCACAAAAACAGCTAGAACTAAAAGAACAGGACTGAGAGAGACTTGGTAAGTAAGCAAGCCACTCTAGCTGACTGACAGGAGTTCAAGTCCTGCACAGGTAGACCCTAAGTATCAGTTTATTTACACAAAAATACATTGTGCACTGTGAGCACTTATGCAAAGCCTTTAAACGTGTTAGTAGTCTGTGTGTTACTTTTTTTGAACAATTGTTTACAAAAAAAATTGAATATGTCATTTTTTTTTAACTTTATGTATGTTTACAAAAAATTGCAATACTTATTCAATTAACACTTAATGGTAGGGCTGTTCGATATAACGATATATATCGGATGACAATATAAAAACGTCTATCGCTGCACATTACGCTATCGTTTTTTTCGTGGTGTCGCAAAATAAACTGTTTACGGCAATATTTTTTTCATTGTTTTGATGGCCACCACGTGGATGCAGACACACTAGCATGGCTGATGAAGACGAGGCAACACCAGGTAGCTCCACACAGAAGGACCTTGTTCCTAAATGAGGGGCTACCTCTGTAGTATGGAGATGGTTTGGATTTGAAGAGTCTGACACGGACCAAAAAACGGTACTGTGCAAATTATGCTGCAAACCGATCACTACCACAGACTCCAACACGACAAACCTCTTCTACACCTCCGCAAAAAGCACGTGAGCGAGCATGCAAAGAGTTTACAACTGAGAGGCAGGCCACGTAGGATATTACAGTTGTAAAGGTACTATTTAAAACGAGCATGTTAAAAGCTCGGAAGATTAATTGCTACCAAAACAATTTGCTTAAGGCATAATTTTCCCTGCAGCGTTTGCGGTCAGCGTTAATCTTGTTAAAATTACGTTTACGCCACAACTGCATTAACACGGCAAATCTCCGTTAGCGAGTTACCGCGGATCGCCCGTGCTTGGGGCTGGGCGGCATCAACACGTTAGCGCCGTCCAGTCCCACGCGGGCGATCAGCTGTAACTCATTAGCGGAGATTTGCCACACTACGATGTGCAAATTAACATTTTACTAGAATGTAGCCTAAAAAATATTATATTTAATATTATATATCTATACTAATAAAAGGCAAAGCCCTCACTCACTCACTCACTGACTCACTCACTGACTCATCACTAATTCTCCAACTTCCCGTGTAGGTAGAAGGCTGAAATTTGGCAGGCTTATTCCTTACAGCTTACTTACAAAAGTTGGGCAGGTTTCATTTCGAAATTCTACGCATAAGGGTCATAACTGGAAGCTATTTTTCCCATATAATGTAATGGAGTCTTGAGTTGGAGATGGCGCGGGGGAGTTTAGTGTGACATCATCACACCTCCTACGTAAGTGCGTAGAGAACAAGGAAGAACTCCAGCGATGAGCACAAAGCGCCATTTCACAATTGAGAAGGCAGAAAAACATTATGAAGCAAATGATGCATATGCGGAAACAAAGCACGGCGTGAACCGTAAGTTTATATTAAATTAAGTTCATAGACAGGCTGCCACTAGCGTTTGTAATTTAGTGCCTGCCCATATAAGGCCGTCCATCAGCGGCAATCCAATACAAACACTGCCGGTAAATATTCACGTGTGAAGGACTGTGCTTATGCAGAGGAAGATGAGATGGTCAGGGTGGTGTTTGGCACAAACTCATTGAAACTGCGAGAGAAACTTTTAAGTGCGGGTCTTAGCTGACATTACGAGATGGCACCAGTACAGCTGGGAACCTTGATGCAAGAACACCAAGCGGCTCACGTGAACTGGCGCGTGCACAGACAAAAGCAACAGTTCCAAAGAGTGCTGAACAAAACCGAATTACACAATTGAGAAGGCAGCAAAAAAATATGAAGCGTCTTATACATACAATCATATTCATAAGTGCAGCTACTGCGGAAACAAAGCACACGGTGGAAAAAGTGAATGTCCGCTAAAGGAAGACAGCGTAAAAAAAACCCGTGCATGCAGTTTGTCACATCACAGATAAAAGGAAGACGAGCTGTTTATTGATGCAGTAAGGAACTAATCGATGAATGAAACCTCTTATCTTTACAGCGATTGACAAACACGGAATGTAACTTGAACACATCCTACAAATACGAGCCTGATTGAAAGAAATAATGATAATCAAATCCTTGATGACAGCAACATTCAATAACACTCACAAAACAATTACTGTATATTGACAATCATGTTACGTTATTTTTAAAATGTTCCCTTTTCTTTTTCATAACTTCTACTTCTCCACTGCGATACACGGGTATATATATATATATATATATATATATATGTATATATATAGCCCGATCTACAATACATACTTTAGCATAGACAAGCCACACGCTGTGGCTAATTGTAGAGTCTTAAGCCTCTAACGCCACATTCGAGGTTCGATTCCGAGAGGGTGTACTGACTATGTCAGCGTACCGATTCATTTTACCTTCGCATCTCCTTGGTTTGGGGCGTATGAAAAAATATTAGGTTAACGCAGAATCATGTTACGTTATTTTTAAAATTTTCCCTTTCTTAGCACAAGCACAGTTGAGAAGCTTCGATGCATGTACTCCATAGCGTTAAAAATAACGCATTTAATCACACTTTCAATTCCAAGCAAACGGGAACTTTTGTCAATGCATGATTTCCTGGTACATCCATTACACTGATGCACACATCACAGCTACAAAAATGTTAGAGTCGGAATAAAGCGTTCCTACGACTGATCATTTCGACTACCCGAAGCCTTGATAAAAGCATGGTTTTGTGCACACTGAAAAGCAAGCAAAATTAGATGCATTACACTGGGGATCATTGGACTTCCGTGACCGTTAGTAATTCTAAATACATCTAATTACAAAATGTTCAATGATCACACTGTTTTAGCCTAATGTACAAAATAATTTTGGCTAATGTTACTCAGAGTTTAAAGAGTAAGCTGGTCAAATTACCTTTTATGTTTCTGACTTATTTTTTAAGAAGAAAACTGCACTTTAATGTGAAATTTTGGTTATTATTATTTAAAGACAATACTATTCTGAAAATGTACTTAAAGTACTTAAACTACCACTTTATTTTTAAGTCTGCCCAATTTTAACCAGGGATGATATTTTTGTTTCTGTTTTGAATTCAAATGCAGTTTAAAAGCTTTTTTTCAGAAATTAAAACAGCTTCAGTTTACAATATTCATGTCCATGTCTATTATTTGATTCTGTAAGCCCACTAAAACCGTTTTAAATAAAAAAAAAAAACATTTGCGATTTGGGGCAAATTTACGTCGATTACATACGATTAATCAAGATTAATTCTTACACAGCCTCTAATTAATTGGATTAATTTTTTAATCGAGTCCCACCTAATATATATATATGTAGATATAGATATATATAGATTTGTATATATATGTATATATATATATAACACTATATATGTGTATAGATGTATATATATATGTTTATATATGTGTCTGTGTGTATATATATATATATATATATATATATATATATATATATACAACAACACTCATATCAATGACAAAACAATTACATTAACAATCCTCTTACGTTATATTTAAAATGTTTGCTTTTCTTTTTCATAACTTCTTTAACACACTACTTCTCCGCTGAAGCCTTGGTATTCTACTAGTTTAATATATTTTTGTCGTAAGCCTTATTGCTGCTACAGTTTGAAGTACAATGTTTACATTTGGTTTTGACAGTTAATGTTAGACTTGTATTTATTTTTTTTAAAGGGTTTATTGGCCTTATATAGTTTAGTTGTTAGTGCTTTGATCCTTTTATATTTAATATATGTTGTGAGAGTTATTGCTGCTACAGTTCACATTTTGTTTATGTCAGGCATTTTATATAGCAGTATTTTATATTGGGCCTTTAATAATTTGTTTTTGAAAAGTGTTTTATATTTGATACATTAACATTTTATGTTTACATTCTATGTCAAACATTTGCTCAAATGTTCTAAATAAAAGAACAGAAATAATTACAAGTTGAGTACTTCTCATTTTTGATTTTTTTAATTTAAATGAAACAAAAGGAGTGGTGATTATATAAACTATTCACTGAATACAAAGAAAATGTACTATATCGTGATATCGGGATATGAAATGAAATATCGGGATATAAGATTTTGGTCATATCGCACAGCCCTACTTAATGGCATTTGTAACAATTCATTGCAGCAGTATTTGTTTTCCCCCATTGATATATTACATGTACCGTAGATCCCGGAATACAGGCCGACCCGGTATATTAGCCGAACCCCTTCTCTACCTACTAAATTACATGTATTTGCCGATGACCGGTATTTAAGCCGACCCCCTTCTCCAAGCAAAATTTTCGAAATTTCCTTAAAAGTGTCTCTTCGGGTATATTTATAATGTTTATCGGCAAGAATTTGAGACTGCCGGCATTTTTGATATATAATATAATGTGCATAATTTACCAAAACACCAATCATTTTTCTAATGTACTAACCAAAAAGTTATAAAAAGTGCCAGGCCTACTTTGATTAAGCTAGGAGCATGGCAGCAGCGGCTCAGGGCTCTCCTTTTCAGTGCACTTTTTTGTTGTTTTTGTACTTTTTTTTTGTCCTTGTTTGTGCACGATGGGTTTGGCGAACATCCGCTACACTATTCAGAACCTTGTACACATCAGTGTCCAGAGCCAGACATCTGTTTCGAGTGTTTTTCATCACACACACACAACATCCCAGACAACATAGCGAGACTAGCGGGCTCTCCGTGGATTGTTGTCGGGTCTAGGAGACAACACAGACGGAGGAGGGAAAGAAAGCAGAAGCGGGGCGCAGATCCGGCGTTATGCTAAAGCTAAAAAACAACCATACAAGCCCTATACAGAACTTTTTTCTGCACTGAAGGAGCTGCTTTTAATCTCATTGTAGATGCGTATAGTAACAATAAAAGGCATTCTATTCTAGAAACAATTTCATACTGTACTCACCATTTAATTTGACATCTTTGGGCTGCAGTAAGGGAGGAGATATTTCCACACAATGTCCATCTTCGTTTCGATTGCGATTGCTTACTTTTACCTTCTCTTCCTTCCTTAGCAATTATGTGTCTTGCTTGCATGGTCTTAATGAATTATATATATAGGTAAATCATTGCAATGACGGAAATTACATCCACAAACACATGTATCTGGGCTCCGACTGACGCTAGTAACGCTCTCGGTTGTTTGTTTACAATCGCAAGCGGATACACGTGACGCATCCGTTTAATAGCGCAAGATGTTGATCGTAAATCAAAACAAAAAATTTCATTTTAAACTTCCCGATAATTTATTATAAATTTTATTAATAAAATCAACAACTAAAACACTTTTTTGAATAAATTCTTTATTTAATTTAAAGTACCGGCATGCAAAGTTACTTCTTCATCTGAAAGATGGCTCTGTGGTTTCGTCATTATTTACTTCCGTATTTATCGGCAAAACCGGCATTGCGCTGGAAATCTTGAATCTGAAACGATACTCGTTGTATAAACCGACCCCCAAACTCCAAGCCAAAAATCTAGGACGAAATTCTCGGCTTATATAACGGGATCTATGGTAACAGAAACATGTAAATATTAAAATATCAACATAAATACAGTAGGAAAGGTGTGTTTAGTGTCCACTGCCTTACTGATGCAGCTACAGTACAGAACATTCATATCAGATATTTTGAGACAGTCACCAAAGAACAACCGAAACGTTACAATCGAGACAGCAGAAGTGCGTTTCTTTGAGCACTTTCCCAAAAATATTTTTTTTTCTGTAGCATGCACATGAGTGGGTAGAATGCCAGTGCCCAATGCTCATAATGGACCACTTGTTAATGTACCATAGTACAAGGCATAGCGACTTCATTTCTCCCAACATCCTGCCCTTCCACTTGATCACAATCATTTTGCCTTTTTGCCACATACAGTGCCCCTCCATAATATTTGGGACAGACATTTTTTCTTGATTTACCCCTCTGTTTCATAGTTTAAAATTATAAATCAAACAATAGAGATGTGAGTAAAGTGCTCTTTGTAAACTTTAGTTTAAGGGTATTTGCATACATTTCGCCCACACCATATAGAAATTACAACACTTTTTAAACATGGTGTCATAGGTTTTGTGATGAAATTACCATACATTTTATGACAATTTGGTCATACAGTATGTATCTGTTTTTCTATTTTTGTCAATGTCTGATGACCAATTCACATTGTCATCACTAACGTTTCATTCATCTAATGGTAGTTTCAGATTGTTCCAAAACGGACTTTATAGCCTCTCGTTTACATATGTTTTAGTTGAAGGCTCTGCCCCCTCATGAATTTTGATGTTAGAGTGGCAGAAAGCATAGAAATAATTTTTTGCAACATATTTCATCCACTAGGTGGCAGAAGAATACTGTCCCGAGAGTTATTCAGTCTTCACACTGTAAAGCAGATGATTAATCATCACCCTAGAGTATAGCTTGTGGTTAACTGTAACTACATTGAATTCTGAACCAGAGTCACACTCAGGGTTAACGCCAAGGAGGTTAATAACTAAAATTTCCATTATGTGCGTTCAGCAATGTAAAAATTTTAATGCATACAGAATTGTACTGTACATTTTTTTATTGAGTTGCATAATCTATTGTTGCGGTAGGGCTCCTGCCCAGGTTTGCTTCCTGCCTTGCGCCCTGTGTTGGATGGGATTGGCTCCAGCAGACCCCCCGTGACCCTGTAGTTAGGATATAGCGGGTTGGATAATGGATGGATGAATGGATAATCTATTGTACTGCATATCGAAATCCAATTTCAGTACTTAGTCGTAAAGATACAAATTTTGGTATCATAACTCTACAAGATACAGATGATCCCTTACAGAATTTCTCTTGTTCACAGGCACAGGTTAGAGGTAATTGTTTGTGACCAAGTCCAACATACATGTACCTCAACTGATGGAGCAGCACACCTGGGAACAGATTTATAAAATCTGTGTATGCAAAAAAGAGAGGGTTATAATATTGGTAAAGACGTTTCAGAGCAAACCTTGGTATTTATTTATTTATTAACATTTGATTAACATTTGATGGGAGTACGTATGTACAGTGCATCTGTAAAGTATTCACAGCACATCACTTTTTCCACATTTTGTTATGTTACAGCCTTATTCCAAAATGTATTAAATTCATTTTTTTTCCTCAGAATTCTACAAACACCCCATAATGACAATGTGAAAAAAGTTTACTTGAGGTTTTTGCAAATTTATTAAAAATAAAAAAAACTGAGAAATCACATGTACATACAATGGTGTGAAAAACTATTTGCCCCCTTCCTGATTTCTTATTCTTTTGCATGTTTGTCACACAAAATGTTTCTGATCATCAAACTCATTTAACCATTAGTCAAATATAACACAAGTAAACACAAAATGCAGTTTTTAAATGATGGGTTTTAAAAAATTTTCCAAGTAGTAGCCCAATGGCACATTATGCTTTAGCACTGTCAGCCACAGATGAGAGTGGGCACATGGGAATATGACAGGAACCAAACAGTAGACGTATCGGCAGAAGTTCTGCTAACTTTATACCTGTACAGTTCAGTGGTATAAAAATCTAGGTCCAAAAAAAAAGTTATTATTCAAAGTGGGTTTCCTGTGTAGGACTGCTGCTAAATGAATTCTTTGTAATGGAATAGGAACCTCAGAACAAAACAGCTGCTTCTGCAGCCACTGTGCTCCTACCTGTCAATTCAACACAAGCACATGGAGATGCTGCTAATGGCACGATATCCACAAACTGTGTTTTACCACTAACACTCACACCAAAACAAACAAGTGGTCAGTGCAGAACAATGATTTTAAATCTTAAAACTGAACACAGGCATTTTACTTTACAAAACCAAATATGAATTCTTCTTGCCAGGATGTGCAGCATTTACTTAACAAAACTGATGATTACTAAAAAAATCATCTTGCTTTTCAGTAATTGAAAATAAAACTTTAGCCCATGGCATAGCAGCACATTGGTGGTGCTGCTGCCTTGCAGTAAAGAGACAAGGGTTTGAATCCCTGGTTCTCTCTGCGTGGAGTTTACACATTCTCACAGTGTCTATGTGGGTTTCCTCCAGGTGCTCCAGTTTCTGCCCACAGTCCAAAGGGATACAAGTTAGGTGGACTGGCAATACTAAATTGGCCCTGTTGTTTGGTTGGTGTGTGCGTGTGCATGTGTGTTCACCCTGCGATAGACTGGCATCCACCAGTTCGTTCATGCCTGGTACCCTATGCTGGCTGAGATAGCACTCTCCACAACCCTGTTCAGGACTAAGCAGGTTAGAAAACGGACTTTAACACGTATCACAGAAATAATTTAACTGTTGTCTGTATGACCAAAAAAGTTTAAAATAACCAGTAAAATAAATATTATGCAAGAAGAAAAATAAAAGCACAGTAAAATCCACATGCCTGTAAACCCAAACCATATAATGGAATGGGAGAATGCTTTTTACATTCAAAATTTTTAATATAACTACATATTCTCACAAGTGACTCTTATGAAGTTAATAAAGCAGTTCTTTCAAAATACATAAACTAGTTAAAATAAAATTATTCAAAATATAAATCACAAAAAACACAAAAAGCCATAGATTACAAAATTAGTTGCAATGGAGATATCCAACTACTATACTAATCAACTCAATTAAACATGGTCTTTAATCCACCCTAGGCTCTAAAAAATTTTGTTTTTAATTCAGACAAAAAAAATTGAATGTATCATTTTAGATTCCAGAATGCAGAGTCACCACCCTTCCACATACATGTTCATTTTAAACTGAATATGAGAAATGAACTAAAAACCTCAAAAAAGCAAAGCTAGTCTTCAAACATTACCAACAGGAATGCCAACCCTAATATCAAATATCCTGGAAGGCACAGGAGTATGTCTGATGTTGACAAAGTACAATTAGGCCTACTCAAGTCTGAAACGCTGGGCACAGGCTGGCAAATGGAATGGAAACAGGAAAAGAGTGACAGGCGGCATTTAAAGACTTGCCATCTAGCATTCATGCTGGCCACTACCATACCTCCATATTCACATACAGTATTTGAATTTTGTTTTACTTTTTGATTTGTATTCATGATGGATCATCCATGAGTGCTGAAAACAGAAAACGTGACTGAACTACTACATACAAGCAGGTCTCAGATTATAACTATTACTCAGATACAAACCAGCACATAAAACCCAAACATTTTCCATTCAATTGAATTTATTTTTTTTTTTTTTCCCCCATTTGGCGTCCTCTGTTTTTTTTACTAACAAAGCATACTAGTTTTGGTCAAGATGAACATATAGCAGCTGACACTAATGATGCAGAACACTACTGCATACTAGTATAGTCTATGTCACCACTGCCAGTCATTTTGTGGTTTCATCAGCACATATTGCCAGAAGTGAGACAGCACACACAGCCACACAGTAAGTTGTCACATCTAAGCAATGTTTTTGGTCGCTGGCCATTTGGCTGACCGGTACAAACTACTGGTAGAAATTCCCAGCATCCTAAAGTTACGAAGTATTCATTCCAGACAGATATTCTCTTGGAATATAAATTGCTGGGAGGGCAAGGTACCACTGAGAAATTCTTCAGCAAAGAGAACACGTTTCACTGAATGTAACCAGCAGCAAATGTGGCTGTGCAATGACCTCACAGATAAGCAGCTCAATTGACCGTTATTTAGCCGAATGGTCTAAACCGCTGCTTGTAATCCCTAACATCCTAAATTCCTAAGTATGCATCCCAGCCAGGCACTCTTATGAAATATAGGGCAAGGTGACACTGAGCAATCCTACAGCAAGACAACACATGTCACAGAATGTAACCAGTAGTACTCATGGATGCACAATGACCTCTATCACAGATAAGCAACTTGACTGACAGCTAGTCGTTTGGGAAAGTGGTAGAAGCTGCTGTTTATACTTCTTGATATGGGGGTGTCAGGAATTACAACTGCTGGAAGGGAGAGGTGACACTAATACCAATCCCTCAGCAAAGGCAGCAAGTCTCTGTTGAGATATTATTCATCAGTTGTTGGATTTTCATACCATTATGCCTTTTACAACTCTGAGGTATGGAATCATTATCAAAACCTGTATAATTTTTAGGCATAAGGGCTGCATAAACTGTACATACCCATGGCTCTTTCTATTTAAATTATTTGTCTTTTGTGATTTAAAGTTTGCTTCATTCTCATTTTATTAATTTATCTGAAGTATTTTTCTGTAAACTAAGAAATGACTGCATTAATTAGGTCCTACCTAGTGGCATCTGTGTTCAAGTTTTGGCACGTGACAGCAGGCAACAAATCGTCAACTCTTTGAAAATGGATATGGAAATGTGCAAGACGAAATGGAAGCAAATTCAAGACAGATACGTCTGTGCAAAGTGGGAAACGTCAGAGAAAAGTGGGAATTTGGCTGTTGCAAGATAACAGTGTGACAGCAAGCCACATTGCAGATCCAACAGGATCAATAAGGGAGCTTCGATGTTTGATGGAAGGTTCAATGCGGTGAAGCAAATCAAACTTAAATGCATCGCATATTCCCTATCATAATGACACTATACGTTTAAAGGTTTCACATACCATCCTCTGTGTTGCGGTCTTTTTTTGCACCTTCGCAAAAGCATCAGAATCTAAAGAATTTTTATCTTCAACATCTTTTTTCTCTCAACCACCACCACACCAAAACTGGACATTGTTTTCTCACCATGATGATGTCTCACACTGCCACCTGGTGGAATCCTCCAGATTTACATAAAGTACGCACGCAAGTATAGACAGTACACTTTTTCCATAGCAGCAACACCCGCATAACGCCAAGTAATTCCCGTCCCTTAAATAGCTGCTGGTTTGTCACATAGTGCCAAAGACAATGAGGTGTAACTGCTGATGTAGTTCTGCGTCTGCTTTGGAGGAACCAAAAAGAGACAGAAAATAAAACAAAAACTAAAAGACACTGTAAAGACCCTGACTTCATACTGTGACAGTCTTGCTCTTCTGGGTGAGGATGCAAGTGCCAAATGCCCGTTTTCTTTTCTGAATGCTGTAATATTAATGGGTGCCCTGCTGCTGCACATTGGCCACCTCCAAACTAATAAAACAAGTCCGCATTCAATCTGCCTGCATATTGCTTGCCCTTTTACTTCAATTGCTATTCATTCTCTGTTGCTGTCTCACTAACTAAATCCTACTCTTGATCTTAAACAGCTTAGGGATACATCTGCACTGCAGGAGCTCACCTAAGCTTTGCAAGTAGACCCAAGCAACAGTGTCATAAGCATTTCATGATTTGCCGGAGCACAAAATAAAAAAAAACGAAAAATAATAATAATGCAGCGCGCATGGTGCCACTGCATGATGGTCATAAGGACTTCAGCTCCTTTTCGTGGCTGCATTTATGGTTACCTGCCCTAAGATGGACTTTCGCACCCAACTGTCATTATGAAAGTCATCAGGCAGTTGCTCATGATTTTAATAGCTGTTAAATTTAAAAACTCCAGCGGTATTTGGGCAACTATTATTTATTGTTTTTGGTGTTGATTCTTCCTGTGGATAACACTCTGGACATTACCATAAAAATAAAGTATAAATAAACACATAAACATAAGTAACATCCAGAATCATTAACCTCGAATATATAATATTCAAACCTTATTTTTGCTTTATTCAAACCTTAATTTTTTACCGTACTACATTCTGACCTGTCATTGTCATTGTTTACACACGTCTTAAACAACTATTATCATACACTGATAATTTTTGTATTATCTATATCTATTATTTATTATATTACATTTCTTACACATCAATATAGCTGCTACTTCTTTGTCCTATCTTTGCACAATGTCTTGTCTTGTTTGTGTTTTAATTTTAAATTTTTATTCTATTTTTAATTTACTATTTGAACATTATGTTGTTACACTGTGGACCCTGAGCTTCGCAATTTCGTCTATCTGTATACTTGTATATGGTTGAGATGACAATAAAGTTCACTTTGACTTTGAATATCAAACGATGCCAACCATTCATGAGACCAACTGCTGAATTTTAACAAGTCATCCGGGATAACCCTCTTTTGACACTGATGTTTACTTTCCTGGTAATCTTCAGAAAGTTTTCTGATTTTAAGGCAAAGGTACATTTTTATTTAGGACTATACATCCAAACTTTACTCCTCATTTGTATTCTAGTTTTTTTCTGCTTTTACTACTCTATTTTTAAAAAATACTATTTTGCTGTTATATTTCTTGCATATGTTGTATAACTGAAGTGATAAGGTCAATACTGTGTGATAAGGTCAATACTGTGCACCTGCTCTGGGGTTAGTAGGCTGAGATAGATAGATAAATAGATACTTTATTAATCCCAGCATACTGATAAAGAACAATACTAAATTAAAAAAAAGAGTGATAACAATGAAGGTATAACAGACAGACAATTTTGTATAATATTAACGTTTAGGGGGTGGAATTGAAGAGTCACATAGTGTGAGGGGAGGAACGATCTCCTCAGCCTGTCAGTGGAGGAGGACAGTGACAGCAGTCTTTCACTGAAGCTGCTCCTCTGTCTGGAGATGATCCTGTTCAGTGGATTTTCCATTATTGACAGGAGCTTGCTCAATGCCCGTCACTCTGCCATGGATGTCAAACTGTCCAGCTCCGTGTTTACAATAGAGCCTGCCTTCCTCACCAGTTTGTCCAGGCGTGAAGCATCCCTCTTCTTTATGCTGCCTCCCCAGCGATCTTATTTTTTTAGTGAGTTCACATTTCCCAGGATCAAAGAAGGCACCGAAGGTTTGTAGAGCCACTTTCTCGCTAGACGCTTGGCTTTTATCTTAGAGCCAGCTATGCTGCCCCAATACCGCCTTCTTACATCGTCAAGTAAATTTGGAAACACACTGGCGTGGGCATTTGTTCTCAGCACTTAAAGTTAACTACTTGAATAGACGAGTCTTGGCGTGTAAAAATTCATGTCCAGGTAGTAAAAGTAGTAAAAGTGTCCAGGGAGCGAATCCACATAAAAGAAAGTGGTAGAAATAATCAGTGAAATAGAGAAAAATAGAGAAAAAAGGTAGAAAGAAAGTCATACATGGAGCTGCACTTTGTAAGTAATATTACCCAAGGTGTAGCAGTCTTTATTAGGGATGCTCCGATCAATCGGCCGCTGATTTAATTGGTAAATTTTCACTGTAAAAGACTCAATCAGTGATTGGTAAATTGGCAAATCACAAAATCCAAACTTTTCTGCCACTGCTTTTCTAAAGGTTTACGATAATTTAGTTGCAGTGCTCCTTTGCAAAAAGTACTATGGTAGTTGAGACAGTGCGGTCAAACATCCTGCAAACAGCAGTCAAGGCTTGTTTAATCAGAGAGCTTGGCCTTTACGTTAAAGAAAGTGGAGTAATAAACAGAGAAAACAATCAGAGAAGTCATCCTGTGTTTTTAGACAAGAGGCTAGAAAAACTACTTTCAGAAATTCAGACCTTTTTATTCTGTCCTTTAAATTAAAACAGATACCATTTCAGTTTGGACAACAAGATTGTTTTAAGCACAGCAGCTTACATTTTTAATTGGAAAAAGAAAAGATTAAAAATAATTTGAAATTGCTGCTTAGTAAACAACAGGCATGTTAGCTTAACAGCAAAACATAACTTTTACTAATAAATCCGTTAGAATGTTAGTCTAATGTCTTCTTGATAAACAACTTGTAAATATTTGACACATTTGCAGCTTTATTAAAGATTTGTACTGTTTATTTCAGTTTATCATACAGTATACACTTTGGTAAGACACAAATGGTAATCCATATTTTATAATTACATATCAAGAATTATGAATGTCTAGCTGATAAAATAAAAAAATAAAAATATAGTAAAATGTATATTTTAACAGCAAAAAAAAAAAAAAAAGCTGGAATACAATTAACGACTAAAAATGATTTCAATCTGGAAGTACATGCATATTTACATTTAAGCAGTGTTTAAATTGCCAATATTAATTAATTGATTGTGTGAAAAATATATATATATATATATATATATATATATATATATATATATATATATATATATATATATATATATATACAGTTGAATTCTAAAAATACCAAAAGGTAACACTTTAATATAGAACACAAGATTTCTATGTGTCTGGTTATGCAGAAACTTAGCATAAAACGTTTTTTAAAGGGATGATTAAAAAAATTCTGAATCAGTATCAGCATTGGCTGGTCAAATAACATGAAATCAGAGATAGATTAGATAGATTAGATAGATACTTTATTAATCCCAAGGGGAAATTCACATAATAAAAATAAATAAATATCAGTATCGGCCTCAAACAAACCTGACTAGAGCACCCCTAATCTTCATGTGTATAGGTTAATCTTGAGGACCAAAGCAGCTTTTTGGCTTAAATTATGCTTGAGAACGCCCATGTGATGTTCAAACCAAAGACAGCGAGTTCCTATGTGGAGTACTGACAAGTGTCAGGCAGTGCAGGCATCACACTAACCGTGAGCAAGTGGATAGGGTCTGTGTGTGCGCTTGTTAACCTTAAGGTACGAGAATAGTCCAATCCAAAAACAAACTTTGCAAGTTCCTCTCACCAAACAATAATACATCTTGCTATATACTCTTCAGCCTCAAGTGACAGTCCCAGCTTTGTAACGCTTATGTGTAGAGCTCTTTTGCACACCATTCCTGTCTAACTGTATTTAAAAGTTACCCATCTGTAAATCATATCTATATGAAAAAGAAGAGCATTTATAAAGAATCTCTTTACAAGTTGTAAAAGAAGGATAAAAAATAAATGTATGCAACAAAATGAATTTAGGCTGCAGCTGTTACAAGTTGCTATCAAAAACATTCACAAAATTAAAACAAAATTTATAAAAATGTATGTCGTTTCCTTAGAGACAAGTACATTTTTTATTAGAATTCAAATCCCCAAAAAAACTGTGCATATGGAAACTCACCTAGGAGAAACATCTAAGTAGACTTCTTGCTCATTCTCCATTACAAATGGTATGGCAAACCAAAATATAGTCAATTCTTCATCTTCTTACAGGAAAAAAAATATATATGCTTTCAGTATGGTGCGGCTTTACTGTATGTGACACAGAGTCTGTCCAGGTGAATACATTTATTGTATACCACATGTATTACAACATTAATAATGAAAGAAATCTTTGGGAGTTTTCATTCGTTTTTTAAATGATAAAGAGTACAAAATTTAAATTGGCCTTTACTCAGCAGACAAAATGATATATTAGCATTACCTTCTAATAAAAAAAGTATGAAGAGTCCACATAAATAAAAATGAAAATATATGACAGAACGGAGTGACAGTGTGAGCTGATCGTACAAAGGTGTCATTTATAGGTTGTTATAAGTACAATGGTTTAAAATGCATTAAGAGAGAGATGGTCATATTTTGAAGTGTGATCTGAATGTGATCAAAGTAAATCTAAAGTTTTTTTTTTGCAAACATCTCACATAATTTAGAGCACTAATGTCTATAGCTCCTTAAGTCAACAGCAGATTTCTGAAAGAGATATATATGGAGCAAAAGTAGTAAATCTAAAGTTTTTTTTTTTTATTTCCTTTTGCATTTGGTCTATATTAGCAATCTAAAAGTATTATTTAGACCTAGCACTGTATGTGTCCAATATGTTCTTGCCTGCTTTTCTCCTGGTACTCCCACTTTTCATATCCTAAACGCACACAGGGTGGTTTGACTGCAAGCTCTTAATTGACCCAGAGTAATGGTACATACAAGCTTACCCTAAAATTGACTGGAACCCTGACTACAGTTCTTTAAAATCTGTACTAACCCCTACTCTCTATTCCGTTTCTTTTCCCAGTTTTCTGTGGTGGCGATCTGCTCCATCACCACCTAATCAAAGAACTGTGATGTCCTACACTGATGGATTAAAAGCCAGAAGTCTACATGACCATCATCATCAAGTTCTTCCAAGAGAACCCTAAATACAAAGAGGACCGTTTCATTTATGTTAGGTAGAATGCCCAGAGGGGACAGAACGGTCCCATGGCCTGGAACCCCTGCAGATTTTATTTTTTCTCTCCAGCTCTCTGGAGTTTTTTTTTTTTTTGTTTGTTTTTTCTGTCCTCCCTGGCCATTGGTCCTTACTCTTATTCTATGTTAATCAGTGTTGTCTTATTCTAATTCTTACTTTGTCTTTTATTTTTCTTTTCTTCATCATGTAAAGCACTTTGAGCTACATTATTTGTATGAAAATGTGCTATATAAATCAATGATTTTGTTGTTGTTTCCAAACTCATGCTGGCAATCAGGGAAGCCTCAAGCTCCTCATGATTTTGAAGATAATTATGCAGATTCTAGAAATAAGTGGATGGATATGTAGTCTGAAGATACCTCACGTGGAAAACCTACTGAAATGCAAAATTACACTAATTCATTTAACAGATACTAAAGTCCGGACAGGTTATTATCATATCAGAAGAGGAGAGGCTGTATACGAATGCTGCTACTATTTTTCAAATTATACCCGGACTTCTGCAGCGAATATGACAATGAAAAAGCAGAGTGAAGTTAAAGTGAACAATACAAAGGGGAACAGGAAGATCTAGCAACTTCAAATCAAGTTTTGCTGCAGACAGTACACAATGCTGTTTTGCATTATATGTACCTTTAGGAAGTTAACTGTCAATGTTACAACTGTCATTAATGGTACTGAGGTAGTCTGACAGCTTTTTATAGGACCACTATGCATCATGTACCACTGAATGAAGCTTCTACATGTTGATAGTGAACAGTAATGACCCAAGCACTAATTAAAAACCACTGTAAAGATTTAGGTGTGTATCCAGGAGTATCATGGTACAGTAAGCCCCCCATAATTTTAGTGGAGGATTATACAAGACTGTAAAACAGGACTTGTCATTCTTATCTAGAAAGGAAGAGTGATCGTCTGGATTATGGCAACTACAGGGGGATAACAGTGTTCTCAGTGCCAGGTACGGTCCTTGCTAGGGCCATCCTCAGCAGGACCCATGATCACTTGCTCACCTACAAGTGACCGGAGCAGTCTGGTTTTACGCCTAAGAAGTCTACCATTGTACTGAGGGTTCTCATGGAGAGCAAACGTCAATTTTGGCAGAGTTTCTTTGCAGCCTTTGTCAAATTTTGTAAGGCATTTGGCTCAGTTGATCGAGCTGCCCTGTGGGATACATTATGAGACTTTGCGAGAACACCTCAAAGTTGCTGGATATAATGGCCGGCCTATACATTGGTACTGTGAGTGCTGTGCAGAGTGGAGGCATTTTTCCCAGTTGATTCTAGGTTTCATCAGGGGTGTGTTCGCTCCCCTATTCAATGCTTGCTTGGACTGGGCTTTGGGCAAGGTCGTGCAGACCAGTGGCTGTGGGGAATCTGTTGGTGAAGAAAGATTCACTGATCTGGACTTTGCTGACAATGCTGTGATTTTCACAGAGTCAACAGAGGCTGTGATCGGGGCTTTCAAGAGACTGAGTGAGGAGTCTAAGTGTCTTTGCTTGCGAGAGTCCTTGATAAAAACCAAGATCCAGGCCTTTAATAACCTCTTGGGCACAGCCATCAGCAGTGTGTCTGTGGAGAGTGTGTCAACCTTGTCAAGAGGTTTACTTACCTCAGCAGCGACATTCAGGTCTCTGGTGACTCTTCCTAAGAAGTCAGTACATGGATTGGGAGAGCGGGGTATGGGGGAATGGGGTGGGTCATGATGTCACTGGAAACGGGTGTGTGGCACTCCCAATATCTTTGCAAAAGGATAAGGGTCCAAGTCTTTAGAGTCCTGGTGCTTCCTGTCTTGCTATATGGTTGCGAGACATGAATGCTATTCAGTGACCTGAGACTAAGAGTGGACTCCTATGGCACTGTTTCTCTTCAGAAAATCCTTGGGTACCGCTGGTTTGACTTCGTGTCAAAAGAATGGTTGCTCACAGTCTTTAATGAGGCACATTACCTGCACTGTGAGGGAGTGTCAGTTACAACACTACGGCCATGAAGTGCAATTCCCTGAGGGCGATCTGGCTCGCAGGATCCTCATTGTTGAAGGCCCAAGCCAAGGGGATACCCATGTAACACCTGGGTGCAGCAGAGAGATGGTATTTTCCGGAGGGTGGGACTGGACCACGTGTCTGCCTGGGGAGTTGCCAACCAGGATCCCGAGCGGTTTCACTGTGTGCTGGGTGTGGCAACGCGCTGTACCAGTGTATGCTCCCCAACCTGACCTAATTATATAAAGATCAAATTTACAGTACAGACAGTACCTAAATCTGCTATGTGTTGCATATTTACTATTATTACACTTTAAAATAACAGCCAATTCACAAACCAAACATTTAATCACTGCTTAGGATAAGCCTAAGAGCGTCCATTTTTCACATTAATACAGACAGAGTTCTTGTGTACAACAAACAGTGTACTAAATGTAAATAAAATGCCCCTTCAACTGTGTCCCACTAATTGACATTGTGTTTATGGTAACATTTATAAGGATATAAGAAAAAGAATTGAGGTATTTCACACCCACCAAGCAAGAGCAATTTTTGTTGTATTAGCAAAATCAAATAAATGTTAATTCTCTGAGATTTTTCAGATAAAAAAAAATAAAATTTCAAGGTAGTAATTTAAGGCAAGTAAGTCAGACGTTTCAAGGTAGGGTAATCATACTTATTAACCACAGTGCTGGAGAATGGTAACATGTTGTTTGTTGATTAGCACTTGCTAGTAAGAATTTCACTATACACTGTATACACTCACCTAAAGGATTATTAGGAACACCATACTAATACGGTGTTTGACCCCCTTTAGCCTTCAGAACTTCTTTAATTCTACGTGGCATTGATTCAACAAGGTGCTGAAAGCATTCTTTAGAAATGTTGGCCCATATTGACAGGATAGCATCTTGCAGCTGATGGAGATTTGCGGGATGCACATCCAGGGCACAAAGCTCCGTTCCACCACATCGCAAAGATGCTCTATTGGGTTGAGATCTGGTGACTGTGGGGGCCATTTTAGTACAGTGAACACATTGTCATGTTCAAGAAACCAATTTGAAATGATTTGAGCTTTGTGACATGGTGCATTATCCTGCTGGAAGTAGCCATCAGAGGATGGGTACATGGTGGTCATGAAGGGATGGACATGGTCAGAAACAATGCTCAGGTAGCCCGTGGCATTTAAACGATGCCCAATTGGCACTGAGGGGCCTAAAGTGTGCCAAGAAAACATCCCCCACACCATTACACCACCACCACCAGCCTGCACAGTGGTAACAAGGCATGATGGATCCATGTTCTCATTCTGTTTACGTCAAATTCTGACTCTACCATTTGAATGTCGCAACACAAATCAAGACTCATCAGACCAGACAACATTTTTCCAGTCTTCAACTGTCCAATTTTGGTGAGCTCGTGCAAATTGTAGCCTCTTTTTCCTATTTGTAGTGGAGATGAGTGGTACCCGGTGGGGTCTTCCGCTGTTGTAGCTCATCCGCCTCAAGGTTGTGCATGTTGTGGCTTCATAAATGCTTTGCTGCATACCTCGGTTGTAACGAGTGGTTATTTCAGTCAAAGTTGCTCTTCTATCAGCTTGAATCAGTCGGCCCATTCTCCTCTGACCTCTAGCATCAACAAGGCATTTTCGCCCACAGGACTGCCGCATACTGGATGTTTTTCCCTTTTCACACCATTCTTTGTAAACCCTAGAAATGGTTGTGCGTGAAAATCCCAGTAACTGAGCAGATTGTGAAATACTCAGACCGGCCCGTCTGGCACCAACAACCATGCCAAGCTCAAAATTGCTTAAATCACCTTTCTTTCCCATTCTACCATTCAGTTTGGAGTTCAGGATATTGTCTTGACCAGGACCACACCCCTAAATGCATTGAAACAACTGCCATGTGATTGGTTGATTAGATAATTGCATTAATGAGAAATTGAACAGGTGTTCCTAATAATCCTTTAGGTGAGTGTACATGACAATAATGACCCTATAGCCTGAATGTTTTAATGCATCTAATGCATGAAACTCTAAACTTCTTAGTCTTAAGAGACTATGACTTTGCCACAAAATTGCCACATTCAAGGGAGCTACTACATATGTGGAAGTACAGTATGTTAAAACACTTATAATTATGAAAGCACGAATTTAGTTTTAAGCAACTAATGTTTGTAACATTTCTGCTGAAGTGCTATATAACACAGTATCTTTAAACCTCAGAGCAGCAACTCAATGCATTTAGGCACGTAGATATAGTCAAGATGACCTGATGAAGATCAAGCTGAGAATCAGAATGGGAAAAAAAAAAAAAGATGATTTAAGTGACTTTGAACATTGCATTGCTGTTGGTGCAAGACAGGGATTGACTGGGATTTTCACGTAGAACCATCTCTAAGTTCACAGAGAATGATCCAAAAAATGGAAAATATCCACTTAGCAGCAGATGCACAAAAATGCCTTACTGAAGCCAGAGGTCAGAGGAGAATGGCCAGAAAATCTCTGAATGCGCAACACGTCACACCTTGAAGCAAAAAGGGCTAGAGCAGTAGGAGACCACAAATATATATCTTTATTTATTTAAAGAGCTTCTGTGAAAAGCCAAATTTCCCCTGGGGACAAATAAAGTTCCATCTGTTTAAACAGCAGATTGCAATTTGGGGTCACTCCAATTCTATTGAAATATATACCGGTATCTGATTTCGATGGTTTTATCAGATTTTAGCTGTAGTGATGCACGCCTCACTGTCTTTGAAACTCAAAAAGCCTCACAAGTATAGTGTTTATAATTAAATTTTTGGCAATTTTTTCATAATTTTTCAAACAAGCCAAATAGGAGCTTTTATGTGCAAGAGGAAAAAGTGCTATTTTGTGTTTTATTTTTTTTTTTTATGCTGCCACCGTTATTGGTTGCAAGGACATTTGCAAAACATTAAAACAAGTTTGTCTTTGCATTTTTGATCACATCTGTCTTCACTCCTTGTATAAAACACTTAGGCTCTGCTTTTGGTACTAATGCATCTCTACAGTAATCAAACATAGCCCCTCACTCTCGCTCTCTTGGGACGTACCATATGCTTTCCCAAGATGTTTTTCCCTCCCTCTCTCTCACACACACACACACACACACACACACACACACACGCCTACAGTTCTGTACACATGAGCCAGTGTGTTATAAATGTGCCAGTTCTGAAAGACCAAGAGAGGAATTTTAATTTGGAATGAACACAGTGTATTAAGTACAAGTATTTGCTTGATAACAACCACATAGGGGTAAAAGCACTGAATTTAACACTCCTTGACAATGTTCAATGTCTATATGTGTCCCATGCTAAAATGCCAATTTAACACAAACTATTTCGACATATAAAATAAAGCAAACTCTAAAAAATGAATTAATAGCTAAGGAATGTGGCTATCCATTACAAGCAAGAACTTTAAAGGAAGTACTGTTTATAAAATATCAACAAGGAAAATTCACATGCAATAAATATGTTAGTCATTCTCTTCACTGATTTTTTTGTTTCTTTCCCTTACCACAGCTTTACACTGAAAAGGCACCAGTTTCAGCTAACTTCTTTAATATTATTTGACTATATGCTACATTTCATTACAAACTGAAATGTGCAAATCAAGTTAAAAGCACTATGAATAAGAACATGCACTTCATCTTTGGTTTACCAGTATTGTGATGCCAGCATTTAATCAAACAAGGCATATTCAGAAATCTAAGAACAACATGCAGAAAAATAATGCTTCAGATTCTGACCTTGTCATCTGCATGACAACACAAGTTGAAGCCAACCTGTAACCGTGATGTCTAAATAGCTTGAAGTGTTTACAAGTCAGCACAGATCCCATATACCAAGCTGGAAGTAAGAATGCTGAGCAATTTTCTAATTGGGCAGGATTCTCTAGAAAAATGTTAAATGCAAAGCAGAAACAAAGTTTAGACTTGATTCTGGTAATAGTGAACAAGTGGCAATAAATACGCAAGTTTTTTCCACTCTAAATGAAAAACCGTACTAATTAGGCTGTGAAAATTAGATAGAACGATATAAATAAAAATGTTTAATGAAATCCAGAGATAGATCTTTGCTTAAAAACTAAAACACTAAAAACTAGCCTCAGGAATACAATAGGCCAAATGTTTCAAAACTATAAACAGGACAGCTTTTGGTAGATGGTTGTTCCTTATAGTTCTGTTGTACTGCCTTGTCTGACATAATTCATCTAGAAACAATATGTCATGAGGCTTTGAAAGAAGAATGATCAGTGTTCCAAGGGGTACCTTTATACAATTTGATAGCCTATACATTACTTCTCCCCTTTATGGTATATCCATATCAGAGACTCCACGGCTTTAAAATTTTGCTGCTCATAGTATGAAATAATTTGTGGTTTTATCTTTCTACCTATATGATAAACCCACTATAGCATTTTCTGTCACATTTCTGTATAGATACAAGATAAAACACAGTGATCATTTTGAATGTCACTGGAGCTTGTTGGTTATTTTATTTTCTTTTTGTTACGTTGAGGATTCAAAACCAAACAGTTGTCACAATTTTAACACTTAGATTTTAAACATAAAGCTCATAGTAAAGATGCTATATAATCAAATCATATTATGTGATATCACCTACTATTAAATTCTGCTCCATAATATTTTTATACTGTATTGAGGTTTACTTAAGTTCTGTTCTGTATATTGTATTGGCCCCCTTCTTTTGACATCCACTGCAAGCCCAACCTACCTGGAAAGGGTCTCTCTGAACTGCCTTTCCCAAGGTTTCTTCCATTTTTTTCCCCTACAGGCGGTTTTTTTTGGGAGTCAAGGCTGGGGTCTGTCAAGAGGCAGGGCCTGTTAATGCCCATTGCGGCACTTTGTGTGTGATTTTGGGCTATACAAAAATAAATTGTATTGTATACAACTGCTACTTCCTGAAAGCACTTTCAGCCTGAATCCTAACTGAACTGTACGTGTCCACTGATAGCCAATTAGTGCCATTTACTACAACTGCCAGAGTACCACACTTGCCAAGTCAAGAAGATGCCTCATCACCAAAACCAATCCCTTTAGGTTGTTACCCGTTTGTACAACCATTAATTTAAAAGGAGATGCTTGTTCAAGTTCATCTGATCTGTAACTCCACTTAACCCAGATAAAAAAAAAAATCTGTTCCCGAAAGGAGTTAATTGTGTTCGGCATCACAGATGACACGGTGCCTGTTGAGCCTGGAAACACTCGGGCCTGAACTGCACGCCAGTGAATCTCCTCGAGGTCCGGTATGACAACATTCCTATGGCTGAACAAATCACGCAGACTCCTAAAAATGCACACCGGACTGTTTTGTGAAATTTGATGACGAGGTCCCTCAGGCTAGGGTGTTGGTTTTCTTGCTAATGTATTCGCTTTTATGGCTCGTTTTAATTTACATTGTTGGATCCTGGTTGCATACCCATCCAGGCTCTGGATGTCATTGCCGCCCAAGGTATACACCACTGGATTTAACCGCTGCGGGGCTGTCAAAGGACTTTCAACACGTCAAGGGCGTAATTGGAAGGACAAGTATCCCAATGGCGTGCTGCCCAGGTACAAGCACGTGCAGGGTGCAAGTAAATCTATGACGCAGACTTGCTCGCTTTAAGATGATATTCAAGTGTCCACAGCTCCCAGATGTACCCGGCCTCAGCATATGTATAATACACACTCGAGCCTCAGATAAAAAGAAAACATGTTTCAATTAAATTAAAGCCCCACCTCGCTCAACTCCACGCTAATCCCAATGTTTGCCGTTTAACCAGAAAAACACACGTGCATCCCAGCACAACAAAAGCCGACAAACAAGCAACCGGGTGTTTTATCGTGACATGCCGTTTATATTTCATTGATAAATCTCAAAACATAATTTAATCTTTTTCACAGTGTAAATACATTTTTTCCATATACATTTCAACCCAGGCATCTGACACAACTTCTTATCAAACAGAAACTATTCGACTTACATAGATATGGTTTTGCGTAAATCTGGTGCTAAGGGCATCCAGCAAACTTTTCTCATCCAGCTCGCAGAGAGTCGCCAAGTCCTCTCGAGTCTCCTCAGCCATTGCCAGTCAGATGAACGGATTTTAAGAAAGTCTCCGACCGCTTGTCGATAGGTGTCAGTCCTGCCAAAAATTCAATTCCTAACACAAAACATTTCCTGTCTTCTCGGCAGTTAGTGACATTCACTAGACGTCTTCTTCCTGCCCGTCTGCCAGTCAGTTTTGGGGGGCTTATCGCTTAGAGCTGCGTCGAGCAGGAAGCTTGTAATATTAAGAACGAGTCTGTAAAATGCTATTTAAAAATTGACAAAACGAAAAAACATTGAATAACTGTGCTGTTCTGATGAAAGTTAACCAGTACGCATCCCAGCATGTAAACTGCAGCACTCAGAAAAAGAACATGAGACTTGGTTGCATTCGTTTTTTAAAAAGCCAATAGACGCCTCCCCCACATTTTCCAAGCTATATAAGATATTATTGAATTATTTAAGGTGGCTCGTTGAGTTATGGTGGTCTAAATGTTTGTCTTTGAAATAAATGCAGAAATACTCTATTCGTGAATCTTACAGACACATTAGTGTACTATTTATTTAAGTTCATTGTAAATTATTGCCTTATTTACATCCGTGTATGTACCAGCTTTCCCCTTAAACATTTCCACCTTAAGTTTGATAAGATCCGCTATTAGGATGGGTATAAGGCGTCAGTTCATGGGAACCAAATAAGAAGATTGGCTCCTGGCTATATTTTCAAAGTAATGAAAATATGGCACTGCTATCGGGTGTATGCAGCTACTTCATTTGTATTATTATTTGCCAAATATATTGTAATATTCATTCCTTTCATTTGCTAACTCTCTAATTTCAATTATCCGTATTGCTAGCCTGGGAAACAAGCCTGGAACAAACCTCGTACGGGGCGCCACACAACCGCATATTGTTAGTTAAATAAATTCTCGCCTTTTAAAAATAAAATGAAGTGTCTTGGAATCCATGAATATGTATTCTGCTTATCATTGTTTGTTAGTAATGCGATTTAGGAGCGGAGTAAATTGTCTTAAAGGGGCGAAGGCTAATTAATAACAGTAATGCAGTGTGTGTAATGTATAATTGAATTAAACTAAAGATAACTCCAGTTTTAATCAAAACGGTTAATTTCTTTTATATTTATAAGATAAAAATTTTATAAGATTAAAAATAAAGATCTCCAATTAATAGAAAAATTATCCCATATCTTAGCTAAGAGTGGATTAAGGATTTAATAGAGACAATGTGAGGATTTCTATTTGTTGTTCTTTCAGCTGTAGTCAAGGTGAAGTGTCATTGTGAGTAATGCAAACCATTGACACTCCATGTCACCTTAATACATAGTCCACACAGGTCCTAGGCAGGCATTTAAACAAAAAGAGCAATTAACAGAGGTGGAAAGCAAACTCCTGTATAGTATTGATTGCTATGACTCATTATATTTCATAAGTGAAAGATGGGACACAAAGGAGCAAAGGTCTCTTTTAATTTGGTTAGGGTGTATTCATGAGCAATATCTGAAGTTACGCAAAATCTTGATAAGATAGCCCACTCTGCAACCCCTACCCATGAGTCTGTTCACATGTGGTGCAGTGTCTCCTATTCCCTTAGATTAAGTCAGGGACTCATTCCAGTTTCCTCCCACATCCCAAAGATGTGCAGGTTGATTGACTGGTGGCTGTAAAGTGGCACTGAAAAGGGTGAGTGTGTTTGTGCTCTTGAAAAGACTGGCGTGCAGTTAATCCTCACCTTGTGCCTGATGCTGCAGTGACTGACTTTGGCTAGCTACAGTACATACGCTCTTAAAAACCAATGGTTCTATAATGGCACTTTATGGTCAGTCAGTTTCCAACCCGCTATATCCTAACACAGAGTCACGGGGTCTGCTGGAGCTCTACAGGTTTATGGATTGTATGATTTGTCTTAGAGCCACTATGATAAACCAAAGAACCATTTAGTTGCAGGAAGAGTTCTTTTCATATGAAGTTGATTTTTTACACTTTGAAAACTTCCCATTAATAAAAAAAAAACTTTTTTAATGTATTGTAGGCTACCTAGTAGGACACTAACAGATTCAGAAAACCTGGACTTGGTCTACGTTATTGTATGCATCAAGAGTCCTCAGGACCGATTGGTATTTCACAAATTTGTTCATGATTATTTATTAAGCCTGTTACCGATCTAAATAAATAAAGGTTCTGTCTAGAACCTTCACACTGATGGGTCTTTTGGTAACCAAAAATGTTTCCCCTATGGCATTGCCCTGAAGAACCACTCTGGCACCTTTATTTTTAAGAGTGTATAGGAATAATCCAGGAAGTGGACTAATGTCTAATGTAATTATACCACTATAAAAAAGGGGCTAAGGTACTTACCAAGTCTTTCTCCTTTCAATCCCTAATTTATTCATTCATTCAATTTCAGAACTTTGTATTGCAGTATAGGGTTACTCTGAGCCAGAGCAGTCAGCATAAAACAAGAACCAGCACCATATAGGACCCCATTTGACCACAGGGCACAGAACAGGAAGCAACAGTTAGAGCTGTCAGTAAGTCCATAAGTTGGGATGTGTAAGGAAACCAAAGTGTACCAATAAAAGCAACATATACACAAAAAGAACATACAAACTCTGCATATAAGGCAGCCCAAACAGGAGCCAAAGTGTTGTGAGGTGGAAATGCTACCAGCAGCAAATTGAGATGCCATTGATTATAACAAGTGAGAATAACTAAGGCTATCAAGTATTAGTGATAAATAAGACAAATGTGGTCATAATAAATGAAAACTGTATGCAGCACTGCAAGATTTCTAAAGTCTTAGCTAGTGTAACACCAGAAAATATATTTATTGTTCAAGGCCTACACTCTTAGAATGGTTCTTTAATGGCACTTTATAGTTCTTTACTAGGTTGTGTGGTTCCTTGTAGAACTTATAGTTTGACAAGGCACTATTACATTTTGCGAAGGGTTCTTTGCATATGAAGTTAGTTCTTTGTGCTTTGAAAAACTTACTAATATGTAGAAAAAAATTAACTCTTTAAAATACGGCTACATAGCAGGTCACTAACAGATTAAGAAAACCTGGACTTACCCTGCGGTATTGAATCCAGCAAAAGTCTTTTTTAAAACTAGGATCTATTGGTATTTCACAAATCTGTTACCATCTGTTCATGGTTATTTACTGCATGGAGGCTGTTATTGATCTAAATAAAGGAAGTTTTTTTCTGGAATCTTAATGTGGATGGTTCTTTCGGGAACCAAAAATGGTTCACCTATGGCTTTGCTCTAAAGAACCATGCTGACACCTTTATTTTTTAAGAGTGTTGACTTAATCTTTCTCAAAGCAAGTCACAAAATTCTAATTGCACATACTCTGAAAGGAAAAAAATATGAGACAAAAATGGCCACTTTCCCTGCAATACTGATTTAAAATATACAAAGCTGCCCTTTTATTGAGTTATAGTTAACTAGATATTTTAGCATTAGTGAGCTCTATTTAATGGTATATAATGGTACATGGATTATAAATTTATTTATGTGGTTATACTTTGGTGCAAATCAGATCAAAGCTACATAACAGTTCCAACTCTAGTTCCAATTAACTATTTGAACAAAGCTGAAGCAGAAATTTTAATTTGCAATTGAGTTAGGTCCTGCTGTTCTTTGCATCTATGATCATTTTCATTTTCTTTCCACCTTTCCTTCCATGGGCTGTGGTAGCAACATACTGAACTTTGCTGACCTGTCCTTCCTATCTTCAGCAACTTTCTCCACACTTTCCTGGAAAATACTGTGAACTTGAACCCGGCTACAGACAGACACGGACGCCAAAAGTCCCAAATACACATGTTTATTATCCACGTAACACACAACACAATAAACACAGTGCACCAACCAGCCACAATGCTCAGTCCTGCCCTTTTCTTCTTCCTTCTCTTCTGCCACCTCCACTCCTCCCAGCAAACTCTTTCCTCTACCTCCCAACTCTGGCTCCCCGAGTGGAGTGAGGCGGCCTCCTTTATACTGCACCTGGAAGTGCTCCAGGTGTTTCCTAATTAACATCCAGCAGCACTTCAAGATGTGGCAGAAGTGCTGCATGCCAAGGCTCCAGAGCTGTCCAGGCACCCCTGGCGGTGGCCACGTACTCCCACAGGGTTGAGCTTCCCAACTCCGTATCCGTGGCCCTGATGCTATCCAGCGTTGCCGCCCTCTTGCACCCCAGGGAAGATATTGACCCTCTCATGGTCCTTCCCTTCCCCAGGCTTCCCGGTTGGGCAAAGTCCCTGGTCGTCTGCTACAATACTCAGATGCTACTGAGACGCCAGAGAGATGTAATCTGTATCGTATTCTGGGTCTTTTCCAAAAAGGCTATACCTTCTACACCTCTGCAGGAGGCACCCTTGGATGTTTCATACTACATGTCCAAATTACCTCCACTTAATCTGGAGAAGCAGTGGTTCTACTCCAAGGTACTTCCAATATTGCACAGCTAGTCAACTCATCGTGGAAAATTAGCCCAGAAACCCTGCAAAGGAACATCGTTTCAGCCACTTGCACTTTCAATTGCATTCCTTCAGTTAGTACATAGACATCATGACCAAAGTGGGAATAACTGTCTGGCATATCAACAGTTTTATCCCATACTAGGATTATGACCTTGGTGTGGTGGTGGTGGTGGTGATGACGATTGTGGGGCTCCTGATAGCTTGAGGAGTATCTGTGCAAAACCTTACCCTGTCACTGTTTATGTGGACTTTTCTCCCATCTATATGTGTGTTTCTCCAGATAATCCAGTTTACCGCTCCAACGCTGATGGTCTTCAGGTTAGACAGACATACTGTATGATATAAAAAGGCTGTCTCATTTAGTACTGACCTGTGTTTGAAGCCTGAAAATGCAGAGAACTTGATATTGTAATACAATTTCAGGGGCAAAATGAATATATTAATATAGGTTTTGTCAATAGGTGTGGGTCGTACATTGTGGTGATATTATGTACTTGTGATTTTCTAACCCAGCAAGCATACTGCACAATTCAAGAACAAACTCTGGACATGGCCCCAGTCCCTCACAGGCCAAACACTCACCCACACCCACTAGGGCTAATTTAGCTTTGCCAGTTAACCTAATATGCATGTTTTTGGACACTAGGAGGAAACCCACACAGAACATGCAAACTCCCCTCAGGGAGGATCCAGAATGCTAACCATGGTCTCCTTAGTGTGAGGCAGCAGCACCAGCACTGTGCCACTTTACCGCCCTATATTATGTACTTGTTTGTTCTTATTTGACCAAAAATAAAAAAAAAAATTAAATTGTTTGTCTTGTTACAGATCTGTGACTTGTGCTGTTGACTGATTCATGACAGTTCATATGTATACTACGTGTACTTCCTATTTTATTTAGAATGTCATTATTATTTGTTCCATATCAGAATGTTAAATTGCTTATTTGCTATTCCACCACCCCTTTATGTAAACATTTTTTTATCTTAACTTTCTCTGAAAATGTGCAACACGGCCACTTACTTCTGAATTCTTACTTCTATTATTAATCCTTTAAATTCAGCCCCATTGTTTTAGATCCACCAGTGGAACTGAACAACAATGCAAAATTTTTAAAGAACTATATACAATTATTCATTTCCTCATTGCTGGCTGTTCAAACTGTTCTCTATACAGCCTCCAGTTAATCCAAAATGCGGCTGCAAGAATTATTACAAGAACAAGAAAACACATAACTCAAGTTCTTAAATCTTTACACTGGCTCCCAGTTAAGTTTAGGGCAGATTTCAAAATCCTCCTTTTAACATATAAAGCATTAAATGGCCAAGGTCCGGCTTACTTGTCTGAACTTATCATGACTTACAAACCTGAGCGCACATTAAGATCTCAAGATGCCAGTCTGCTTAGGATTCCAAGGATTAATAAAATAACAGTGGGAGGTCGAGCTTTTAGTTACAGGGCCCCTAAACTGTGGAATGGTCTTCCTGCTTCCATAAGAGATGCCCCTTCAGTCTCAGCCTTTAAATCCCAGCTGAAGACTCACTACTTCAGTTTAGCATATCCTGACTAGAGCTGCTGATTAACTGCACATACTGCATCTCTGTTGTTAGTCATTAGCACTAAAACATAAGTAACATAACATGATAATTATATTTGAATACTAACCCTCACCTATACTGTTTCTTTCCTCGGTACCCAAATGTGGCAATTTGTGCCACGGCCCACCTGCCAAGTTGTTTGCCTGCCTATGGTAAAGTCATCCCTGATGGAGGATCACAGGAATCATGGGAAAGAGGGGTCCTTTCATCAAAGCAACGTTTCAGCCGTGGCATGGCCAAATGGGGAGGCAGCTAGATGGATGAGGTCTCCAGGACTCTAAAAATATCCAAACCTAATTATGTCATATCATCTACTGTTAAACCGTACTTCTAAAATTTTTATTATTATGCTGTCTTAAGGAATTGTTCTGTTCTGTATATTGTATTGTATTGACCCCCTACTTTTGACACCCACTGCATGCCCAACCTACCTGGAAAGGGGTCTCTCTTTGAACTGCCTTTCCCAAGGTTTCTTCCATTTTTCCCTACAAGGTTTTTATTGGGAGTTTTTCAAGGCTGGGGGGCTGTCAAAAGGCAGGGCCTGTTAAAGTCCATTGCGGCACTTCCTGTGTGATTTTGGGCTATACAAAAATAAACTGTATTGTATTGTATTGTATTGTATATCTGACGTAGTGTTTTGCCATTAAAATGCCATGTTGAATGCCATGATAGTACATTGTGATGTTTTTCTTTCTGCCTGAAGAAGGGGCCTGAGTTGCCTCGAAAGCTTGCATATTGTAATCTTTTTAGTTAGCCAATAAAAGGAGTAATTTTGCTTGTCTTTTCTCTACATTCAAAGAAGGCCAAATTGTTATATCACAGCAACACCTGCTTCCAACCTCCCCGCCATGCCTTTCTTGAATATTCTCATTTAATTTTGCACAATTTGATGGGCAGACTATTATCTGCTAAATGAGAGGGGTATTTCAACTTCCAAATGACACCACATTTCTCTTTCAATGTTTTCCTTTCCTTTCATTGTATGCCTAGAGGGGGCTGGACGGTCTCGTGGCCTGGAACCCCTGCAGATTTTATTTTTTTCTCCAGCCATCTGGAGTTTTTTTTTTTTTTCTGTCCTTCCTGGCTATCAGACCTTACTTTTATTCTATGTTAATTAATATTGCCAAATTTTATTTTTTATATATTTTGTCTTTTTTCTCTTTCTTCATCATGTAAAGCACTTTGAGCTACATCATTGGCATGTAAATGTGCAATATAAATAAATGTTGTTGTTGTTTTCCACTTTCTGTGTTTCAGAATTATTTTTTTTTTTGTAAAGACATTTTTTAATTGTGTTGTAATTTGGATACACAGTATCGTTTCTTTACCAACTATATATATTTTGGCAGAGTAAGATATACCCTTCAAAAATGATACATTGGCCAGGGTTCTTCAATAATGAACATGTATGCTATGGATACTTGAAAACAGTAAAAGCAGAGAAAAAGAATCCTGTTTTTGTACTGCTTCAAATCACTAAAACTATTATTACTTGTAGACATTTCATTACTATTTTTTTTTCTGAGTATTTCTTACACATTCACTGACACTTTTGTGGTGTTTGACAGCTTATTCTAACACCGACGGTAATAGGAGTAACATTCAAAGAGCTTTTTTGTAAAAACTTTACTGCAATTATCTAATTCTCCAGCTTTAGGAAGAGAAATGTCTGACCTTTATTTTGAGGGATAGAACATGAACATTGAGCAAAGGATGATGACGTTATAGCCACTTAAATCAAAGTAGTTGAAAACAGACAAAAATAAGGCTTAGTTTAAAGGGTTAAATGCACTCAATCTAATTTGGTGTCACATATAGTATTTATTTTTTATAGTACCTTTCAAAGGTGGGCTGGCACATTGGTGCAGTGGTAGCACTGCTGCCTCGCAGTAAGGAGACCTGGTATGCTTGAGTCCTCCCTGCGTGGAGTTTGAATGTTCTCTCTGTGTCTGCGTGGGTTTCCTCCGACAGTCCAAAGACATGCGGGTTAGGTGCATTGGTGATCCTGAATTCTCCCTAGTGTGTGCTTGGTGTGTGTGTGTGCCCTGCGGTAGGCTGGCTCCCTGCCTGGGGTTTTGTTCCTGCCTTGCGCCCTGTGTTGG
Source organism: Polypterus senegalus (assembly GCF_016835505.1). NCBI lineage: Eukaryota > Metazoa > Chordata > Cladistia > Polypteriformes > Polypteridae > Polypterus > Polypterus senegalus. The sequence continues at coordinate 152,369,602 of NC_053160.1, read as the reverse complement.
CTGGGATTGGCTCCAGGAGACGCCCATGACCCTGTAGTTACGATATAGTGGGTTGGAAAATGACTGACTGATGATGACTGACTTTCTAAGGTGAAACACCATGGAAAAGCATGTTACAAGTACAGACAAAGAGCACAACTGGTGCACAGGAGACTGGCTCAGCATCACACAGTGAGTCAAAGGTAACCTCAGAAATCCTGGGGTTTAAACTACAAACCTTAAGGTCCAAACACCACAGAGTTTTCCTCAGAGAGCAAGAATCAACCCCAGCATCATCAGATACAAAACTGGAACCAACCTGGGACAGGGAGCAAGTCCAGCATAGACTGCTTATTTTTGCCCTTTCTCCTTCCACATATACATATCATTGACTGGACCTGTCCAGTTATCTGATGCTGTGGCTTATAAGGAAAGGGCAGGAAGTCCTAATAAGGTGGGCAATCACAGTAATGTATAATTAAATACACATATAGGTTTTTAATATTAGAGCAGAGAAGTGGTATGGGAGACGCAAAATCGACAGTCTTGTACGTCTGAAGTTCAGTGCCTTAACAAACTAGACGACACTGTCTGACAAAATATAAATTAAATCTGTATAAAATATACCAAGTAAAATAGAAACAGAAGCCTGCAGCAGAAGTTTTTTAACTTCCTGTAAGACTGCAGGAGTGGTATTTTTTACACCGCATTCTGTTCCTGCTGTCTGGAAGGTACTCAGAATTCAATTTCACATTTAATAGTATAGGGAAGTTCATTTTGTGAAACGGAAGCCATTTCATAAGTATTCGTGTATGAAATTTAATGTTGAGTGCATTTTTATTTTAGGTACTGCAAAAAGGCATCTGTTACTCGTTTACATTTATGTAACAAACACTTATTTGGGTCTTTATAACAATTACAAAGCATCAGTAAACTGTTTATTCATCTCTGCAATGTGACCTACTAATAAATCGTAACTTTGGAGTGGTCGGAGGTGCCTTAACCGAGACACATTTCTCTTGATATTACCTATTTTGTATAAGACCTGCAAATTCTACATATTACCAAGGAATTTTACCATCACATCAATATGCCACATTGCACAGACATGAATAACCTAACTACTGATGTTTTATAAGCCTTATGAAGCCCAAAAGAAGCCTTGTTAAGGTCTTGTTCCATAAGAGTAAATGAGTAGATGCAGAACTTAAAGTGTTACCAAATGTTGCCTTTTTATGTTTCTAAGCTTGTAATATGCCTTTAGCCTCCAACACCACACCACACATATTTAATCATTCATTAATTACCACAGTAGTCATTCTTAGTATTTTCAGTGGACAAAGGATGCCCTACACTACTCATAGGAATCTGCCTCTGTTGTGGACACCTCTGCCAGTGTGGAACTGACCCTTCAAAAGAGTCTGAACAATTTGCAGTGGGATAGTAGAAACAAATGGGAGAACAGAAGCTGATAAACACCCCAAAGAACAACACCAAACCCCAAATCAGCAGCAGCAATGCGTTTATCATCATATAAAACTCCCAGGTGACTTTGTCCATCAGCAAGGGTCTAAATGTCCAGCATTGAACCATTTATGACAATGCATAATTATTGAGTTTATACCATAATTTTACTCTAGTGATCCAATTTCCATCAGTTTAATTGAAGTTTAAATATATTTCTTAAGAAAGGCTGCTCAGTAATTGTTTACTTCTCTCTGAGAAGAAACACTGTTTTTCTTATATCAAACACATGCACATTTAACGATAATCCCATGAGCTAAAGTGCTTTAAAAGACCCATCTGTCCATTTAGTGAACCCACTTAATCCACTTTTGTGGTGGAAAGGAGATGGGTCCCCCTCCAGCAACATTAGGTACAGGGCAGGAACCATGGCTGGATGTGGTGTAGCGCAGCACTTTCAAAGATGGAGCAATGAGATAAAGATAATCCCACTTGCACTTAAACTATATTATTATATACAGTGCATTCAGAAAGTATGTACACCCCTTCATTTTTTTACAAATCTTGTAATGTTGCAGCCTTACGCTAAAACCTTTTACTGTAAATTATTTTTTTCCTCATCACATTGATGTAAGTATTCAGACCATTTACTCTGTACTTTGTTGCAACACCTTTGGAAGCCATTACAGCTTGGAGTCGGCTTGGGTGATGCATCGAGCTTCACACATCTGGATCTGGAGAGTTTCTGCCATTCTTCCCTGCAGATCCCCTCAAGGTTGGGCAGAACGCCTTTTTCAGTTCTCTCCAGAGATATCTGATTGGGTTCAAGTCTAGGCTTCTGGCTGGGTAGCTCAACAACATTCTCCTTTAAGCCACTCCTGTGTATGTGTTTTCTTTACGCATAGAGCCATTGTCCTGTTGGAAAGTGAACCTTTGGCGCACTCTCAAGTCTAGAGCACTCTGGAGAACGTTTTTTCATTAAGGATATAGCTATACTTTGCTCCATCAATAGTTTCTCAGTCCCTGCTGCTAAAAAGCAGCCACAATGTTTCACCACTGGATTTGTATGTCACAGGTGATGAGTGGTGTCTGGTTTCCTTCAGACGTGACACTTAGAATTGAGACCAGACCTCAGGCTTTAACCTTGGTCTCATCAGACTAGAGGAACTTGTTACTCACAGTCCAAGAGTCCATTAGGTGTTTTTCTGCAAACTCCAAGCAGCCTTCCATGTGTCTTTTACCAGGGAGAGGCTTCCGTCTGGCCACTGTGCTATAAAGCTTAGATTAGTCCAGAGTGCATCCCATAAAGGACAGTCAGTCTCAGTTAAGAAACACACTCTGGACCAGCTGAACTTAGTAGCAAAAGAGAGAATTAAAATAAAACTGAGTGCCATGACGAACAATACTGCACATCATCTCTCTGACACACTAACACTGAGGACTTTCAGCCAACAAATCATTCAATAGAAATGTGTCAAGAAACACTACTGGGGCTCCTTTATACCAACAGCAATATGCCTGCATAATGCCTCATTATGACTGTGACTGCCAGGACAGAAGTTTTATTTCTTTTTAAATTTTTCTTCATTTTTAGTCAATCTGATGTGTGTTTAGACCATAGTATGTGTGTGTATATATATTGTGAAGCCCAGGGACTATATAGCCGCCCTAACCCAACACAGACAGCCAGGGCGTAGAGTTTCACCACACAGCACATAAATTATTTACAGTCGGGAAAGCGTGTCTTCTTCGCTCCCCCAAAGTACAGCCCAGTCTATTCAGCACCACAGTCCCTTCTCTTTGCCAGTCCTTTCCGCCTCCACTCCTCCTCACGAGCTTCGTCCACTTCCTCCCAACTCAGGCCATCAAGTGGTGGTGACTGGCTCCTTTAATAGGTCGTGCGAGTGTTCCAGATGGCTCATCAACATTACCTGGAATCATTTCCAGGTGTGGTAGAAGACCATTATAGGGCTCTGCAGCTCCCCCTGGCAGCCCCCATGGAACCCAGAACTCCAGCTCCCAGCGTGCTCTGTGGGAATCCATATATATAATGTATATATCTATTTAAAGAGCTTCTGTAAAAAGTCAAATTTCCCCTTGGGGACAAATAAAGTTCTATCTATCTATCTATCTATGGTTGTCCTTCTGGACGTTTCTCCCATCTCAACACAGGTTCTCTGGAACTCAGCCAGAGTGACCATTGGGTTCCTTGTCAAATCTCCTACCAAAGGTCTTCTCCCCCAATTGTTTAATTTGGCTGGGCTGCCAGTTTTAAGAAGAGTCATTTTTGTTCCACTTTTTCTATTTAAGAATTATGGAGGACACTGTGCTCTTGGGAACCTTCAATGGTGCAGACATTTTTTGCAACTTCCTCAGCTGTATGCTTCAACACAATCCTGTCTCTGAGCACTGTAGGCAATGCATACTTGCATTAATGTGATATTTCAGTTTTTAAGTTTAATACATTTGCAAAAAAATCCTGTTTTCACATTGTTATTCTGGGGCATTAAGCATTGCTTGATGATGGGAAAAATGAATTTACATGGTTTTAACTTAAGTCTGCAACCTAACAAAATGTTGAAAAAACGGAAGAGGTTTGAATATTTTCTGAATGCACCATATTTTGTGTATATTATGTTAAATGTACATAATGTGATTGATTATTTTAAAGTAAATGTTTGGGTCTTTATTGGATGCAGCACACAGACATGTTTTTTACTAATGTATCATGCACAAATACACTGCATATAACATATGAACTGTGTTTGAACCTTATTTTTAACACAAAATACATGTAAAGTGTGTTTTTGTTTGTTTTTTATTTATGAATTAGTACAAAAATTAACAAATAATTGAATATTTTAATTGACATTGTTAAACAAATGTGAATAATTTTACATTATAAAAAAGCCACTTAATTAATCTTTTATTTAGCATTATACATTCATCCCATTTGCAATTTGTCTGTGTTAAATAAAAAAAAGATCAATTCACCTCGCCCCCCCCATAAGTAACTTCCCTCACGCAAACAAACATTACAGTTTTCATGCCATTTCCAGTTTAGTAGCTCCTTTCTTTGCTTTTGTTTTCTTCCTCCTGAAAATAAATAAAAAATATTATTCTATGAATATAGACAATTTCCCCCTAGGTACAAATAAAGTTCTATCTATCTATCTATCTATCTATCTATCTATCTATCTATTGTCACTCAATCATAAAGAAAATATAGTTACCAGGAAAGTGGAAAAATGGGTTGAATGGAAATAAATATACTTCTAATACAATATTTTCTTCTGTTCACTCAGTTGCTTACATTGTCACAATGGCAGTTTCTCAACAATCAGCTCCTGAATCATTTCCTGTGTAGCCAGGACACGCTGCTGCCACTCGCAACCCTAAGTTGCTCTACATGGTGTTTTAGATAGATGGATGAAAATGTTTCCATTTGAGCAGTACACTATTCTCTCTTAGTATTGCCTCCTATGATAGAAATTGACACATATGAAAAGGTGCTAAAATGTTTGCAGGATACACAGGGATGCTGAGGGAAAGAGTGGTACCACCTTGACTAAGAGCAGGGAAAGGGCCCATAGACACACTTTAGAGCAAGAGATTTAGAGAACACTCCTCTGTGCCAATGAGAGTGGGTTGGGCCCACCTATGGGAAGTATACCTTGTCTATACAGATGGTATGTAGGAAGTCAGTCCTTAACAAGGGAGAGGCCCTCAAGGACTGGCATCAGGGTAGTGAAACTCATCCAGGTTAGTAGGTAGTAACCACTTCAGATGGATCATGTTGCTTTTTCATGACAGTAAGAAGCCTTAAAGTTATTATATAGAGTTAGACCATTAAGATCAATGGTTTAGGGGGCCATTGTGACCTTGAAATCACTCATTCTTTAGATCTGTAACAGCATTTCATAAGAGATTCTAGGGCTTGACCCAGATGAGCTCCAGATGAGATTTAAGCATCACTGTATGACAGGACAATAAATTCTAAAATTAGGACAGTTTACAGATAATGAGGAAGAAAGAATGGAGATAAGATGAAGAGTACTGATTTTTAGTTTAAAATGGTAGTAAACTAGGAATGTTATCTCCACCTGGTTAACAAGACACACATATCCATGCAAGGTAACTGACAGAGCAGAAAGGTTTTATTTTTAATCGATTTGTTAATGCCTTCCTGATTGGTTTACTATAAGCTATCCATTTTATGAAACATTACATGTTGCAGGTAGCTGAAGTTTGTCCCAGCAGAATCAGATGAAGGCCCCCAAATGGGACAACAGCCTTTGATAACACTATTACCTTTGATAAGTACTTTGTTTCAAGCTGGAGCAACCTTAATGGATGCAACATTGACTCAAATAGCATACTGAAGTGAATCTGCACACACCCAACTTGAATTCCAGGCTTTTTTCTAATTATATAGTACATTTACCTGATCAATGGTTGTATGCAAAGATTAGCTGATGAGGTGTGTTTACAATTCCAGTGACATTTGCTACCCTGATATTACTTCAATTACAGTGCTATGTTTGACTGCTTGTGACTTACCAAATAACAAAATAGGAGATTGCAGCAATAAGTGCAATGATGAACATGCAGCCTCCTATAATTCCCACAATTGTTCCTAAAACAAGAAAAAAAAAGAATTCTTCAGGCATTCATCCATCTACTGTACCTGCTTATGTCACAAAAAACTATATCACAGGGAGTCAAAGCCTAACTCTAACCCTGCACTATATATAGTGCTGGCTCTACTGTTTAGCCAAAATAGGTGACTGTCAAGGGCAACAAATGTTTGGGAGGCAGCGATTTTGTAGACATCACAGACTTAATGTACAAAAACCTGGACGCAAAACAACATAATGTATAATAATGTATAATGTATGTTTCGCAGTGCACATATATATATGTTGAAGGACAGCTGGGACTGTTACCCGGCTGGCACACCTTCATAATGGAAGGACCAGTGGAAAGAGCTTGCACAGGGCAATACCTCCTGTGGGACGATACAGGGCAGCCCCCTTGGCCACCTGTGGTGCCACAGTGGTGCCAACCTCAACACTGTCAGGGCCCATGGAAATGGCTGAGCCCTCTCCTGCAGGGCTGCCACGTTTCCTGGAAGTGTGGCTGGAAGGAGATTGTGGAACTTCCAGATGCTCTATAAAAAGGGGATGCCTTCCTCCATTCAGGGAGCCAGAGTCGTGAGGAAATGGACAAAGCTTTGCTTTAGGGAGGAGTGGAGATGGAAAAGAGAAAAGAAGAAAGTACTGTGTGCGGTGTTGGTGTTTATTGTACTGTGCTTGCTGCAGAGGAGTGAAGAAGAAGCAATTCCCACACAAATAAAAAGGTGTCTTGTGCTTGATCTTGTATCTGTGTCTGGTGTGTTCAGGTTGGCTGGAGTGCCCTGGTGGTCACAATATATTTATATATAAGGTTTATAATTGCCATTTAGAGCTATATCTAGGGTACCAAAACTGCTAAAGCCAGCACTGAACATACACCAATCAGCCACTAATTAAAACTACTAATAGCTGAAGTGAATAAGTTTGATTATCTTATTACAATAGCACCTGACAAGAGGTTGGATATATTAGGCAGCAAGTGAACAGTCAGTTCTTGAAGGTGATAGGTTGGAAGCAGGATACATGGGCAAGTGTAAGGATCTGAGTGAGTTCAACAAAGGCAGAATTGTGATGGTGCCTAGACAACCGAGTCAGAGCATCTTCAAAATGGTAGGTCTTGTGGGATTTTCTCAGTATGCTGTGGTTAGTACCTACCAAAAAAGTGGTCCAAGGAAGATCAACCAATGAACTAGCGAGAGGGTCATAGTTCATTGCTGCGTGTGGAGAGCAAAGGCTAGTCTGGCTGGTCCAGTCCCACAGAAAATCCACTGTGTGTGCATCATTTACCCACGGAAAACATGACAGCGAGATGCACTATAGAAAGAAAGCAAGCCAATGAAGACAGTGTGATGCTTTGGGCAATGTTCTGCTGGGAAACCTTGGGTACTGGCATTCATGTGGATGTTACTTTGGCATGTACCACTTACCTAAAGGTTGTTGCAGACCACGTACAACTCTTCATGGTAATGGTATTCCTTGATGGCAGTGACCTTTTTCAGCAGAATAATTTGCCCTGCCACATTGCAAAACTGGTTTAGAAATGGTTTGAGAAATATGACAAACAGTTCAAGGTGTTTACTTGGCTTCTAAATTCCCCAAATCTCAATCCAATCGAGCATCTGTGGGATATGCTGAAAAAACAAGTCTGATACATGGAGGCCATACCTCTCAACGCACAGGGCTTAAGGGATCTGTTGATAAAATTTTGATGCAAGATACCACAGAACACATTCAGAGGTCTTGTAAAGTCCAGACCTTGATGGGTCAGATACTGTTTTGGTGTCACAAGGGGGACCTACACTATATTAGGCAGGTGGTTTTAATGCTGTCGCTGATTAGTGTATGTATGTGTGCGTATATGTGTGTGTACAATAATTCAGATAATATAACCTTAAGATATTTTAATGCAATGAGTAACATGTATATTATATGCATTCATGCATATAATAATGTTAGCATTTACTCCCCCGGGTGGAATTGAAGAGTCGTAGGGGAGGAATGATCTCCTCACTCTGTCAGTGGAGCAAGACAGTGACAAAAGTCTGTCACTGAAGCTACTCCTCTGCCTGGAGATGACACTGTTAAGTGGAGGCAGTGGATTCTTCATGATTGACAGTAGTTTGCTTAGTGCCCATTGCTCCACTACAGATGTTAAACTGTCCAGCTTTATTCCTACAATAGAGACTGCCTTCTTAACAAGTTTGTCCAGGCGTGAGACGTCCTTCTTCTTTATGCTGCCTCCCCAGCACACCACCACGTAGAAGAGGGCACTCGCCACAACCGTCTGGTAGAACATCTGCAGCATCTTATTGCAGATGTTGAAGGACGCCAACCTTCTAAGAAAGTATAGTCGGCTCTGACCTTTCTTACACAGAGCATCAGTATTGGCAGTCCAGTCCAATTTGTCATCCAGCTGCACTCCCAGATATTTATAGGTCTGCACCCTCTGCACACAGTCACCTCTGATGATCACAGGGTCCATGAGGGGCCTGGGCCTCCTAAAATCAAGACCAAGGAACTGGTGGTGTTCAGGTGTAAGTGGTTTGAGTCACACCATTTAACAAAGTCTTTGATTAGCTTCCTATACTCCTCCTCCTGCCCACTCCTGATGCATATATAGTTCTAGTTTTTAACAATCTTGATTTTCTTTACCAGCCCACCTCTTATCTTATCCTTGCCTCCTACAATGTTTTACCTTCATCTGTTGAGGTACCATCTGGTTCTTCATCTTGATTTGATCCCCCGGAACCCATTCTTCCAGAGCTTGCTGTAAAAATAAATCATAATGGATTTTGTCAATGCATAGGAAGGAAGTACAAACTTAAAAATTTGAATAGACAGAGTAATCTGAGCGCCCTGTACTTATGTTAGACCTGCACATACTAAAGACAAAGCTCACACATTACCTCCTGAACGTTAGTCCTGGATTGCCAGAAAGTCTTCCTAATAGTGAAACCTTTACGTTTTCTTTTTTAATAGGAAAATTCATAAAAGATTTGCATTCTATGACAAAACTATTAAAGAGCTACATTGTCAGATTTTGGTAGATTGCCAGGTTGAGGCCATTATTGACATCATTAAACTTCATGCACCCTTAGAGCTTCTGTCAGTTTGCAACAACACTTGCTGTTGTGCCATTTGGTTGATTTCACACTGAAGACGTGCTAAGCCATTTAACCTAACGCAGGAAATGATAACAAATTATTTTATCTCGGTATGCAGAGATATAATTTCTGTAAATTAACAAAAAAGAAATAAAGGTCAGTGCTAATCTTAATCAACATTCAAGTCTGATGGCTAGTGGTAACTAACAAAATGACTCCATTAAATGTGCAACAAGCTCAAATTGTTCTGTATGAGAATTATTGAATTATTATTTGCATTTGAATGTGAGATTAGCTAACTCATGGTCAGGGGTGAGTCCATTTCCTTTAGGCTATTGAGATAAAATTAGGACAGGAAAATGAGGTCAATGCTGCAGTACATTTATTTTTTTATGAGTTAGGCCTATTGAGTCTGCAATCAAGATTACCTGTTCTAAAAGACTAGGGTGTTGTACCGTGTTAGCCATTATGTTCTAAAAGAGTAAGCCAGCAGCTTTACTACTGTCTCTGAGTGGTAAATTATTAACGGAGATTACCACACCTTAGTCAGGTAAGGAACGTAAAGAGGAAAAATAAAATGTGTTAAATAAAAAGCATGGCAGGTGACAGAGACTATTTCCATTAACTGTCTCCCCATTCTAACAGCTTATCACATGTTCTGGTTAATGACAAGCTATATACTTAGGCATGGCTACTCTCAGATAAGGCTGACGCAGTGTTGCAGTTAGCTTTATTGCCTCACAGTTGTAGAATCCTTACTTGGCTAATGTCTGTGTGGAGGCTGCATGTCCAAACTGCATGTTTGTGTTTACTTTGTTTTTCTTGCACCTTAAAGACGTTTTTTGTTAACTGGTGAAGTTAAATTGGCTTAGTGTGGTTGTGTACAGAAGCATGCTCTGCAATGGACTGCTACCTCATCCAAAGTTCACTCCTTCCTGGAATATGCTCCAGCCCACATCCCTAAATTGAATCAAGCTTGTTTGAAATGAATGGGTTCAAAAGAGGGAGGTCATGTTTTATTGACATGCTGGAATTCTAGGAGGAAGCAAACAAAAGTTATGATCAAAGTGGAGCATATGAAATTATTTATCTTGACTTTCAGAAAGCATAAAGTGCCACATAAAAGGTTGAGCATCAAACTAAAAGAAGTTGAAGTTCAGAGTGTTGTTTGCAGACGAGTGCGAAATTGACTCAGACACAGGAAGCAGAGGGTTGTGGTGCAAGGAACCTGATCAAATTTGTCTGATGTTAAGAGTGGTATTTCACATGGGACAGTGCGAGGCATGCTGCTGTTTTTAATATATGAATGATTTGGATTAGTTTATAAATACCAGGTTGGTTAAATTTGCAGATGATACCAAGCTAGGTGGACTGGCTTATAATGAATCCACTGAATAGTTACAGAGGGACAGCATATAGGCTTGGGTAGATTTGTGGCAGATGAAATTTAACATAAATAAACGTAAAGTATTACATGTAGGAAGTAAAAATGTTAGGTTTGAATATAGTGGAAGGAATGAAAACTGAAATTACACCTTATGGGAAGGATTTAGGAGTTGTACTGGACTCAACACTATCCACTGCCAGACAATGTTCAGAAGCCATTAAGAAGGCTAACAATGTTAGGTTATGTGGCATGATGTATAGAGTACATGTCCAAGGTTATGCTGAAGCCTTAAAACCCACTGGCGAGGCCTCTCCTGGAGTACTAGACACAGTAGTGCTGGGAAAAGTCCAGAAAAGTGTGACTAGGCTGAGTCCAGGGCTATAGGAGATGAAATGTGAGGAAAGATTAAAAGAGCTGAGCCTTTTCAGTTTAATAAAAATAAAGTTAAGAGGAGAGGAGGAGGTTGGGAGCATGCACTGATACAGCACATTGCCGCTCCCACCACATAATGAGAGGAAACATGAATGTTTAAAGTTATAAAGGGAATTAGTACATTGGATTGAGACTGTTACTTTAAAATTAGTTCATCAAAAACATGAGGACACAGTTGGAAACTTGCTAAGGGTGTATTTAGCACAAACATTAAGGAAGTTTTGCTTTACACAGAGATCCACAGACACATAGAATAAACTACCAAGTGGTGTGGTAGACAGTAGGATTTTAGGGACTTTCAAAACTCAACTTGATGTTATTTTAGGAGAATTAAGTAGCTCGGACACAGTTGGCAAGCTTTGATGGGCTGAATGGCCTGTTCTCATCTAGATCATTCTTTTTTTAATGAGTTTATTAAAAGCAAGTTAACATTCCATACAAATACAGTAAGTCAAACTTAGATTGTTCTAATGTTCTAGATGTATGTCATTGAAATATCTGTCTATCTATCCTTCAGTTTTCAGAATTTGTTCATTCTTGGTCCAGGTAAAGACAGTCTTGATTTATGCATAAGATGTTAGCAATTAGGGCGGCACGGTGGCACAGTGGTAGAGCTGCTGCCTCGCAGTTAGGAGACCCGGGTTCGCTTCCGGGTCCTCCCTGTGTGGAGTTTGCATGTTCTCCCCGTGTCTGCGTGGGTTTCCTCCGGGCGCTCCGGTTTCCTCCCACAATCCAAAGACATGCAGGGTAGGTGGATTGGCGGTTCTAAATTGGTCCTGGTGTGTGGGTGTGTTTGTGTGTGTCCTGCGGTGGGTTGGCACCCTGCCCTGGATTGGTTCCTGCCTTGTGCCCTGTGTTGGCTGGGATTGGCTCCAGCAGACCCCCGTGAGCATGTTTGGATTCAGCGGGTTAGAAAATGGATGGATGGATGGATGTTAGCAATCTGACAGCACACTCACACATTTCCACACTCACTCACACTTGGCCAGTGTAATATTAGCAATCAACTCAGAAGTGATGGGCTGAATGGCTTGGAGTAAAATGGGAAAGCAGTGGTAGAACATGTAGACTTCATAAAGAACACCCTTTAGCCAAAATAAAAAGTCAATAAGCTCTGTAAAGATGTAAAAATTTGCTGTTGCACCCAACCACCTATCCATATATATAAAATAAAAAGGTCTGTCTGTCTATCAAGCGGTTACTCATACACTACTGGGGTTAGCATCTTGATCTTGGTCTTAGGGTATTACCTGAAATATTTTGGAAACTCAAATAATTTGAAGTAACATCAACCTCGGCAATGTGACCTGTGGTCATGGGTTTATTACAGCATAGTGATTGTAAAGGTAAGTGACAAGGTGGAAAGAAAAAGAAGAACAGCAACATCTGCTGAGCATCAAACATATGCAAAAGGCACTTGTGTGATGACAAATGAAAAACAATAAGAAGATAAGACACTGAGGCATATAGGCAGCAAGAAGTAATCCTGAATATGGACAAATTCACCAGCAGACAAACACAATGTATGTAAGACCAAGACCAAGAAAAGCAGGAACCATACAAGCCCATCTATTGATAATCTCCCAGGACACAGTTCATGTATACTGAGAATTCATAAAGAAATATAAGTATTGTGTTTACTGCTCAGTGAACTTTAAACTTCATTTAATGTAAAGACATGCAAGACAAAGTCCAGAATACAGGAATGCCCCAGATGCAGAAATGCATGGCGACAATCAAGGGATTGTCAAACAGCCAACAATGGCAACCATATGAAAGTATTGTTTTCACATCCTTACTTCGATAACTAATTAGAAAACATAGCAAGTGTTAACAGCTCCTTATCTTCAACTTGATTTTTATTTGCATTTTATTTTGGCACGATAAGTCTGTGTGTTTCATGAGTAGAGTATACAGTAATATACAACACAATTATAACATTCTTAAACTCATTGAAGCCTTATCAGGATTCTGGTGGTCGAGTCCAGTAGCAAGTGGAGATAAGGTAGGAACCCACCTTGGACATGGTGCTACTCCATCACAGGGGCCATTCACTCGCAAGCCCGGACTCTCAAAGAGCCAATTTAGTATCACCAATGAACTTGTCATGTATATCTCACAAAATGAAAGAGTCAAAACTCGAGTACCCAGAAAAACACCCACACAGACATAGACAGAACATGTAAATTCAACACAGTAACTGAATGTGCCACTGAAACAAAGAACAATGGACCTGTGAGGCAGCAGCACCATGTTCAATGTTCAATTATTTATTATAATAAAGTTACATGAGATATTGTTTATTGGATAAGGGTGTATGATGGATTGTTGAAAACAAGGTAATTCTGCTAAAACTATTCATTATTCTTGAATTTTAATCTGATTCTCAATGGAAATGCATCTTTTCCAGGGCACATTTACTTCTGGGATAGTTTCCATCTCATATGGGTTTGAAAATGTATGGATGGAAAGATGGATATCATATATCACACTGATCTGACTTTATGTAGTTTGTTGAAAACATATAAATTTTGTATGACATGAGCCAACAACTGATTCCCAGCCTTTAGGAGTTAACTAATGTTTCTAGGGATTACAGAAATGCATTTCAAAAGAGGATCAGTTATGCCAGCGTTTCTCAGCCTTTAAGTATTTGCGACCTGAATTTTCATAACAGTTTTAATCGCGCCCCCCCCTACCATTTTTTTGAAATGTAGATGCATATTTTATTATACCTACTTAACTTTTATCGACATTTATCTAACTCTATATTTATTGTTCTAGTTTCAGAATGTAGTTTAGGTTAATTTGTTTTGGTTTCAAAAGATGTTTTTTTCATAATTTTGATTCTTGTTTTCTTTTTTTCACATCTTCACGCCCCCATTTTTGTTACTTCACGCGTTCCACAGCTTGATAACCATTAAAATATGCCATAAAAGCAAAATCATCTCCATTGCTCTTTACATTCCTTATTATTAACCTGTGTGCGAGTGGAAACATAAAAGACAAACATCGTTTAACAAGAAAAACTGTCAGTTAGAATGAGGGTTGGATTTGAAATGTAGATAGCTGAATTGTTCACCTTTGTGCATTGTTGAGTGACATAACATTTCCATTCCAAGAAACGTACTGTACTATCTGCATATACTGTATGTTGAAAAGAATGTTGCAAAGGTTCAAAGGTTGAGAACACCAGAAAAAACGTACTGCGTCTGTTTTCATGTTGTGACTGATATTTCATAAAAGGCTTAGGCACTTTACTGCTATTAATTTAACTTCTGGAATGTCCTCAGTTAGTTAATTTATGATTACAAAAAACACTCAGGAGAGTTATAGATAAAGTACGTGTGCTTTTGCAGGACTGGCTTCAGCACAGCTGTCATTGTAGGAAAACACCAACCCAACAGAACATTCACTGTACATCTTTCAACTATGGACAAATATTCTAAGGAACTACATTTTTAACTTTTGCCATGAAGCTACTCCTGCTAATGTTTATTTAAAGGTATCCCATCTGGGGCATATACTGCTTGAAGGTCCCTCCATTCGCCTGCTTCCCTTTCATTATACAATGTGTACATATATACAGTATTTATATACCTGTATATATACAGTATGTAGAGTATAGACGGTTTCCTCCCACCGTCCAAAGACATGCAGGTTAGGTGCAGTGGCGATCCTAAAATAGTCCCTAGTGTGTACTTGGTGTGTGTGTGTGTGTGTGTGTGTGTCCTGCGGTGGGCTGGTGTCCTGCCCGGGTTTTGTTCCTGCCTTGTGCCCCGCGCTGGCTGGGATTGGCTCTAGCAGACCCTCGTGACCCTGTGTTAGGATATAGCGGGTTGGATAATGAATGGATAGATGGATAGTCAAATCCTACCATGCTCTGATCAGGCAAACACCCTAATAATAAAAGAATTACAATAGGATTAGTGTAGATCTGAAAGCATCTAAATGCCGCCTTAGCCACTATGTCCATGTCTACCTGCTTTAATTACCTATACTTGTGGGGATGTGTAAATCCTCCTCAAAACCTGTCATTTATCTGAAATTTTGAAGGATGTCCAGACCTTGTCTACCAAGGTACATAGTCTAGGCTTAACCAACATAGCCATGGGAAGCCTTTTTGACACAGAGAGTAGCTGGTCTGTTCTTCGTCCACTTCCTTAATCAGAGTTTTGGAGGGATGTCAACTCTCCGGACATCATCAGGTACAAGGTAAATAGTTATAAATAAACGCCCGCCTTCTTTCTCACATTCACTCTCATCCAGAAGTGTATCATATTTGTCCACTTCAACTCTTAGGCAGATGGAGGCCATTTAAATAACAACTCGAGGATCCCACTTTGTATGATTACTATAAGAATACTCATTAATATCCAGAGAAGGAAAAGTACACAGTGGATTCAGAAAGTATTCAGTCCCCCTCATTTTCTGCATGTTTTGTTGTGTTGCATGCTTTCAGAAAGTTTAACAAATCTATTAAAAAAATCAAAACCTGAAATTTCTCATTTATGTAAGTATTCAAACTGATTGATGTGACACTCCATCCATCTGACTGTCCCTCTCGCCCATCTAATCTCCATGGGGAGCAGAGCATTCAGCCATTCTGCTCCCAAGATCTGGAACTCACTACCTACTGAGATTAGAAATATTAAAATCATTTTCAACCTTCAAATGTAAATTTAAAACCCATCTGTTTAAAATGGCTTTTTCTCTATGATTACAGTGGCTTTGTTTGGTTTTAATTTTTATATTTTCTGATGTTTTAAGTTGTTTATAATGTGTTATTTATTTATTTATTGTTTGTTCGGTGTCCTTGAGTTCTTGGAAAGCCGCCTTGTATAAATAAAATGTATTATTATTACACTCCAAATTGTGCTCAGGTGCATCCTGTTTGATTTAATTGTCCTTGAAAGTGTCTAAAAACTTGATGGCAGTCCACATACGGCAAAGTGCATTGATTGGACATAATTTAGAGAGACACACACCTGTGTATATGAGGTCCTACAATTCACACTACATTTCAGAACAAAAACAAGTCCATGAAGTGCAAGTCCTTCATTAACAAATTATAGTGAAGCAAAGATCAGGTCAAATTTATAAATTCATTAGTTAAGCTTTGGGTGTTCCCAGTAGCAAGTGTCCTCAATAATTGTGAAATGGAAGAGGTTTGGAACCACCAAGAATGTTCCTAGGGTTGGTCATCAAGCCAAATTGAGTAATCGGGCAAGAAGGGCCTTGGTCTGACAGGTGACCAAGAAACCAACTCTAATAGAGCTTCAGAAGTCTTCCACTGAGATGGGAGAACCTGTTGGAAGAGCAACCATCTCAAGAGAACTCCATCAATCAAGCATTTGTGGTAGAGCAGCTAAACAGAAGCAACTCTTGAGTACAAAAAAGTCAAATGACATTTTAAAGGACTTATTGGTATAAAGAGACAAAAATTGAACTCTTTGGGCAGAACCTCAAGTACTGTATCTGGTGAAGATCAGACACTGGTCTTCACCTATCTAATAGCATCCCTAGTGTGAAGTATGGTGGTGGCAGCATTATGCTATGGAGCAGGTTGACTGGTCAGAATTGAAGGAATTCAGCCCAATACAACAAAACCCTGCTTTTGAGTGCATGCAACCTTAGGCTGAGGTGAAGGTTCACCTTTCAACATGGCAATGGCCTGGATCTTGCAGCCAAGACAACACTGAATTGGCTTTGAGAAAAATCTCTTACACTGTGGTGGGCTGGTGCCCTGCCTGGGGTTTGTTTCCTGCCTTGTGCCCTGTGTTGGCTGGGATTGGCTCCAGCAGACCCCCGTGACCCTGTAGTTAGGATGTAGCGGGTTAGATAATGGATGGATGGATGGATGGATGGAAAAATTTCTTACTGTTCTTGAGTGGCCCAACTAAAACGCAGACTTAAACCCCTTAGAAAATCTGTGGAGAGACTTACAAATGGCAGGTTACAGACCTTTCCTATCCAATCGAACAGAACTTGAAAGGATCTGCCAGGAAAAATGGGATAAACTGCCCAAAACCAGATGTGGAAAGCTTGTAGAGACTTACCCAAGAAGACTCAAAGCTGTAGTTGCTGCCAAAGGGGCTATTACAACGTACTGAATTAGTTTTTGATTTCTAATGAATTTGCAAACCTTTCTGAAATATATGTTTTCATTTTGTCATTATGGGTTATTGAGTGCAGAGTGATGGGAAAAAAAGGTAAAATTATCCATTTAAAATTAAATCTCCAACACAGTAAAGTGTGAAGAAAGTGAAGGGATCTGAATACTTTCTGAATCCACTGCCATTCAATTCCCTTTAACTAATTATGTTACTTATAAAGTCAACTGTTTGCATCAGAGTCTATTTAGTATGTCATATTAAAAGTAACACTTCTTCTTTATTAGCATATACCACAATGTTTTTGATTGCTTGCTCCCAAGGAAGAGTGATAGCAATCATAACCACAATAAATAGCAGTTTAGCAGCAGGTAAGAAATATGGGGACATAACACATCCAGGCTTCAATATGACAAACAGCTGCCTGAAGTGAAAATGCAAATCGTATTCGTGTAATTGTTTATTCAAACTACATACTGCCTGAGGGTTAAAACAGACTCTAAGCCAATCAGTGTGTGTCCTGATGACAGAGTATCTTCTGGAAAGCTGATGGGCTGTGAACAGGTAATGACTGGGTTTGCATGAGTCCTAGATAATGTTCAGCACATTGTGTAACCATTTTAATATAATCCAATTGGAAACTGGTAGTATATTTTATTGATATGGAAATTTGTGCAAACAGCCATTTGTTTTTAAATAGAAAGTTTCAATAAAAGTTTGCTTTTAGCTGTAGTCTATTTACTAAAAGATGACAAAAGTAGATACATACTGGTGGCCCTTTTTAAGTGCAGTACAGGCCATACAATGAAAACATAAAGTTTGTAAGTAGCTGGCACCCTCCTGTGGTCATACTGGAAAAATAAATGTCACACATAAGCACAGCAAGTTTGGGGGTTTTTCTTATAGTTTTGTCAGTTTTACTTAAAGAAGTAACAGAAAAAATGTTCTGAATTTAAAGGCTCAGAAAACAAATGGTTTAGATGAAGGTAACAATCCAGGTCTACATAGTTGGTCTTCTGTTTGTTTTCTTAAAAACACTGAATTGAATAAAAGGCTAATATAATCCATATCAACTGAGTAATCAGGTTAATCATTAGACCTTCTTAGTGACAAGACCCTATAAAGCTGTAATTTTATGATTAAAATGCTGCTAACCATGTTATGTACAAGTTCTTCAGTTTCATCATCATCATCGTGTCACCAAGATTTATTTGTTCAGATTATGACAGTATATCCACCACCCAATTTTCTGATATCCATAAATGTGACGAACTCTCATATAAAATAACCTAACATTCTCAAACCTGCTTGATGCAGTTCAGAATTGTGGAAGACGGATGTCCATCTTAGCAGCATTGGCTACAAAGTGGAGACTAAACCTGAATGAGTCATCTGACCATCACACAGCAAACATATCTACTCTTACTGTACACTCAGACTAGGAAAATTTACTTCAAGAGTAATTAAAATACTGTATATGTAATAAAAAAACATTTAAATGACATACATCACCTTCTTTAAAAGATGCATATAGGCTTACATATTCAACAGGGTGCAGTTTTATACTTACGCGCACAAAGATCCTGGCATTGCTTTTTTGTTTCAAAATTGTTTCCATTTCCCTTGCAGCCACCATAAATGAAGGTGTGACAGGTCTTTGTTTTTGTATCAAAATACCACTTAAGCATTCTCGCTAAGCACATGCCAGGGTCAGGTTCCAAAACACACATTTGTTCTGTTAAAGACAAAAACAAACAGAAATGTTAGCTATAAAGTAAGCAGGATTATACATACCATATAAAGTGGAAAGGCAGCCACAAACATAACATAAGATGACATTCTCAGATGATCTTAGTCCACAGTCAGGTATCAGGTGGGGACAGAACCTGCTCTGGCAGAATCGGGAACAAGGCAGTCCTGGACAGGGCACCAGTCTAATGGAGGGTCTAATCACATTCACGTCAACACTCACTCTCACACATAGTACTTATTTTACATTTTCTGTTAATTTTATTTTATTTAGGAAACAAAACATTGTAACAAAATACAACTCAATCAAGTAAAAACACCATGGCAAACAGACAAACAGATGTTACTATGTTAAACGATGCTAAATAATTTTAGTAATCAGGGTCATGTTTACAGAGGAGAAATCCAGCACCTTAATGATGTTGAGTGCCAACATTAATCTTGGCCATGAATATCATGAAGACCAAGGAGCTTGTTGTGGACTACAGGAAGTGAAAAGACTGAGGGCACACTCCTATCTAAATCAACGAGATTGCGGTTGTGTTTGTCACTAGATTGAAGTCCCTGGGCGTTCATATTTCCAAGGATCTTTTCATGGTCCTTCAAAACTTCCAACATGGTTACAAAGACACAGATGAGGCTGAAGAAAATCTGTCACATTGGATTCTAGTGAACTTCTACCATTGCAACACTGAGAGCATTCTGACCAATTGTATTACAGTGTGGCATGGTAACTGCATGCACTCAGAACAGAAGTCTCTGTAGTGGGTGGTGAAAACTGCCCAGCACATCACTGGTGCCTCGTTACTTGCCATTGAGGATCTCCAGAGGACGCATAGCATCATCAGGGACCCATCTCACATAAAGTAACCCCTTTAACCTTCTGAGAGGCAGTTGAGGTGCCTACATGCCAGTACGAGCAGACTTACCACCTCACATTAAAATTATACTGTACACGCACACTTGAGGACTATCATGTCTGCATTATAGTCTTGGACTATGCCTACCTCAGGACTATCAGCGCTCTTCTGTACTTCCCCCTATACACCACTGTCTGCACATTACTGTTTCTATTATTTAAACTATTTTTATTCTTTACTGTACTTAATGTATACACTGTCCATATTGAATTTAATTCTCATTCTGTATATGCTCTTGACTTACTCTTGTCTGTACAATCCCTCACTGCTGTATTTATTTATACTGCATTTATTTATTTAAAATGTATATGTCTATTTGCACTTCAGTTTGGACCCAAAACTGCACTTTGTTGTCATAGAACTTGTGCTTTGTTCAATAAAAATGAAACTGAGTCTAATCTAAGTATAGCATCACCTCAATCTAACACTTTTGTAAACTTAAAAAAGTAGATGAAAGTAAAAAGACAAGAAAATGTAAAGGCTATTTTTGCATTCATAAATAACATTGACAGAACATTAGATGTGGAATATGGTGTGTATTAACTTAGCACTACCACCTCACAATTCCAGGGTCCTAGTTCTGAGTCTGTGCTTGGTGGGCAGTGCACTCGCTCCCTCTCTGTTTGCATGGGGTTTCCTGCACAAAACGTGCACATCACATTGGCTATCACATTGGTAAACTGGCCCAGCATCAGTCACATCCTGCAGTGAACTGGCATCCTAATTTATGGCTGGTTCCTGCCATATTGTAAATACTATCAGGGTGTTCTCTAAGCTCCCAGCGACCATAACCTACAAAAACTGGGTTTAGAAAATTAATCAACAAGTAAAACATTAGCCCCTTTTTCTGCCTTTTACAACAAAAATTAGTAGTAGGGTGTTGCGCTGTGTTAGCCATTATGAATGCAATGAAAAGTCAAGCAAGATGACACCTTTTATAACAACAGATTACAATATGCAAGCTATTTTAAGGCAGCTCAGGCCTCTTCTTCAGGCAAGATGTTCAGTTAGCCAATAAAAGACATCATTTTGCTTGGATTCTCATTACAATAGAAATTATAATAGACTCAACTCACTTGGTGTTCATCCAGATGAGAGCAAAGGAAAGAAACATGAAAGCTCTGGTTAAAGGAATACTCCACCCAAAAATAATATATATATTATTATATATTATATATATATATATATTATTATATATTATATATTATATATATATATATATATATATATATATATATATATATATTTTAATATGCTATGTATACCATATAGTTTGCAATGTTGTCCCAGAAAAAAATATAACTCATGTAATTATTTGTGATATAATGGAGCCTTAATGACGACCAGTGCTGCACAATGGCAAATGATGTAAAAAATATCCTTGAATATCTCTCTATAATAATAAAAAAATCCTAGGGTGAGATGTGACTTTTTCAGAGAGTTACTTTCACGTCCCACGAGACAAGACTTTGTGCCAAGAGATTTAACCACACCCGGGGCCGGAAATAAAAGTCAAAGAGTAGATGACAAAGTAGAATGTCGTAAAGAATTCAAAAACGTTGGCTCAATACACATGCAGAGCAGGTTAGAGATAATGAAAGTACTAAAATTCGGAAGTCTCAAAAAAATTATAGCAATGATCGCATTAGCACAAACAAACAGAAATTATTACTCGGTGAAATAACGGAACAACGAAAAGAGATCGAATATATTGTTTGGATATAAACTTTAAGTCGGAGAGTTGTAGATCGTCTAATTTGTGTTGCCATCAGGGAAAAGTAGTATTTCTTTCCAAAGAAGAGGCGTATCTGCGAGAATTAAAAGATTTGTTGTTTGGTGAAAGTGAAATCCACATACGCTGTGATGCTTGGGTGTCTAATTTGCACAGATACACAAGAGATTTTAGAGACAGAAACTTTATTCAAACACTTCAGACAAACATAAGTCTCTTTCAGGAGTGAATCGAGCTCTGTGTGTAGTTGGCGGGGACAGTTCCATCTCAATTAAAAGAATAGAAAATCTCAATTTTTATAGGGGCGCGCTTTGGGAGCGGGACCCCAACAAGAGCAGAGGATGTCTGGGGGAGAAGAGAGACAAGTGCAGTGAGACAAAAGGACAGCTGCTGTAGAGGCTTTTAAATGTTTGAATCGCTGCACGAGATGCAGATCACGCAGCACAGCAGCAGCAGCAAGCCAGCAGCTGATCGAGCAAAGAGGAGGAAAAAAAAAACTAAATTTGTTTCCCATTGTATCACCGTTTAAAAGGGGGTTTTGGAGCAGCGACCGCGTCTCCTTGGGGTGCCTTCAGCCCCCCTCTTTACGATGTGAGTGGCAGAGACGTGACGAGGCTGGCGCGTAGCGCAGGCTGGGGGTTGGCAAGCGAAGCGAGCGGGGGTGAAGCCCTCTAGTGAGAAGAACCCTGCTGGCTTGGAACTCCTGCAGATTTAACTTTTTTCTCCAGCTGTCTGGAGTTTTTTTTTTGTTTTTTCTCTCCACCGTGGCCATCGGACCTTACTCCTTTTCTATGTTAACTAATGTTGTCTTATTTTTATTTCTTGATTTGTCTTTTATTTTAATTTTCTTCATTATGTAAAGCACCTTGAGCTACTTTTTGTATGAAAATGTGCTATATAAATAAATGTTGTTGTTGTTGTTGAAAAAATTTCTTATGTCACTCATGTTGTATAATCTACATTCCCATTATCCAGTTATATCTAAATTGTATCTATATTGTTGTTTTTGCTAAAATATTACGAGCTGTTACTACCAGAAAAAGCAGCATAGTACATAGGAAAATGCATTCCCATAATTCTGTTCCTTTAAACAAAAGATTATCCTCTTCCCCTCATTCATTAATCCTGTCTTCAAAACAACAGAATTACGTGAATACACTTTTCCTATTTATGTTGTACACTGATTTTTCTGGAAGTAATATTTTAGCAAGAAATGCATGTGCTTTGCACGTCTTGAGCATACAATTGGATAACAGACATGTGGATAATAGACACAAGTGTCAAGAGGATTTTTTTCTTTTTTCCATGGATGTTTTTCATATCATTTGCCATTCTGCAGCATGGGTTGCCATTAGGTTCCATTATGCAATAAACTTTTTTCTCTTGTTCTTTATAGAAACATTAGATTCAAAATTGCTCTCGGCCATCGCTACAAACTACACAGAGTAAAAAACATATAAAAATATATCATTTTTGGATGTGGTATTCCTTTAACAGCATTCATGGAAAAAATAAACTTTTCAGTGGAGTGGAGGGAGTCCTCTGGAGTGCAAGCTTAACAGATGTCATAAAGTGTCTGGTAATGTCAATTTGTGCATAAGATAACTGTAGTGGTTAAAAAATGGTTCAAATGCTCCTTGCTACAATGAATATTATAATTAATTAATAAAGACCCAATCAAATGTTATGTTATCAGTGCACCAACGTAAAAAAGAAATGTAAGGGAACCTGCACCTACAGCAAGTTCTTACAGAGACCACATTTCGTGCCCTTTAACATATTCTCAAAAGAATAAGTTAATATCATCGGTAGGATTTTCAAATCATTAATTATTTCAGATTTCTTCAAACTATGCTTTTTGCGATAGAATCATCACTTTATAATGCAAGTTAAATAGAGTCCGTTGATATTTTCACTTTTCAGATGACCGCATTTGAACATGTCTATATAATGTAGTATTTTGAGAGGAATCACTGTAAATAATTGCTTTATTTTGTTTTATTTTTCTGACACTGCTTGTAGTTAAGGATACAGTACAGCCATTTACATGCATTGTTTTCTAATTGTCCGGGTAAGTGACTTGAGTGAGTTACAAGTGAAACTAGCAGCCCACCACATTGTTTAATGTCCAGTGCCATAGCCACATGCATGGCAGACCACATTAAGATGTGTGGCTTGTAAATTTTGCCCAGATGGGTTTCTCCAAAATTAGAAGTGAGAATGGCTTAGCTCTTACAATCTGAAATTATCGCACCGATGGTGGTCAATGGTTAAAGTCTGCAACACCAAAACCAGTGCTCTTTATTTTTAAATGTGTAGGAAAACCAAATAAAACAGAGTCATAGACAACTGTAATAAACTGAAGGATAGCCATCTTAGTACCCAAACTCTTTACTGCTGCCGAGTTGCACCATGTAGGGTTGATTTGTTCAACCACAGATGGATATAATTTCAGTCCACTGCTGTAATGGCAATAAAACATCAAGGCTGCCAGTGGGATTACAACATCTATTATATGCATTGCAAGCTGTGTTTGCTTGTTTTACTGAGACAAAAGGCTAATAAGATTTCCTAGGTCTTAATGACATATAATAAATACATAAATCAATTAAAAGACAAAGAATGAAGAAGAAGCCCGGTTCACATCTAGACAAAAGGTACAATAGTGATGCAGAAAAACCAAATACTTTATATTGCTGAGGATAATTCACAATGTGTGCACTGTAAAATATAAATTAAAAATGATCACATTCTGTCAGCCTAATATAACGTACATAGGAAAGATGCAAACTTAATGTTCAATACACATGCATTGTTTAAATAGTACCCATTTTTCATTAAAAAGAATTCTTTCATAATAACAGCCAGCAAATCCTGTAAATTTACATAAATTGCGCACAATTTTGTTTGCACAAATGTTCAGGAATTAATATCAACAAGCTTTAAATGTAATGCGTTGAGTCATGACAAACTAAAAGTTTCTGTGTATTCCATAAGCAATCATTTTTCACTAGTGATGCCTGTCCACCAGGCACAGCCTGGTTTCTCTGTAATGTTGTGACCTGTAGGGGGCGCACCTGCACTCCAAACATCCAGTCAGTCAGTCAGTTATTATCCAACCCGCTATATCCTAACACAAGGTCACGGGGGTCTGCTGGAGCCAATCCCAGCCAGTACAGGATGCAAGGCAGGAACAAATCCCCGAGCAGGGCGCCAGCCCACCACAGCCAAACATCCATGCACTACCAAACCACACAGTCACCACACAGTCATGGGTTCAAAGTAAGAAGTTTTTACTCAAACAAAATGCCTTTTATAGGTTTTTTATCACGTGGTAAATCAACAATTCCACTTCATTCCTTTCTTATGCTTTTCCACCTCCACTCTCCGTCCCCCCCGAGCAAACCTTATCCACCTCCCCCCAACTCTGACTCCTCGATGAGGCAGAGCGGCTGCTTTTCAACATGAATCCTGGAGTGCTTACAGGCCACCTGGAAACACTTTGGGAACCTCTTTGTTACAGAGGAGCCTGCTCTCAACAGCTCCCCCTAGTGGCATCTGAGAAACCCAACAAGGCTGCCCAGCAAAACTACAACTCCCATGCAGCCCTGCGGGGTGTTCAAATGGATGCCATACTAGAGGAACACTGCTACCAGTCCTTCCCTCACAATGGCCTCCCACTAACCAACCTGGGCAGGATTCTCATCCATATCCTTCCTTTATCATGTCAACCCATGTCATCTATGAAAATGTTGAGGAATATTTTTTAAAGATTTTTGGAACCACATATGAAATCTCACTGTTCACTCAAACAGAACCTGTGCTGATCAGAACTTCATTCAGCCTAAACCATAGGCTTGTCTATAAGTTTTTTTTTTTTACTTGTGTTATCATGCACAGCGTAAGAATTTAGAAAAGTATTAATTCCTTAACTTTTTTAAAAACTTAATTTGGTGGAGCCTTGAGGTTGTCTTGCACCCCTTGTCTTGTATTGTGCACAGTGCTGCCAGGATAGGTTTCAGCTCCCCATAAATTTCAACAGGATTAGGCCTGCTTGAGAATTGTGCTGAGATAAAATGGGATGAAACATCAGTTGTTTTAATCAGTTTTGCCTTATGCAATACTTACTTTGCGGTACAAGATACAGTTACAAGTGCTCTGGACTATCACAAAGTGTAAGCCTTTACTTATATACTGTCAATCCATAGGCAGAATATTAATAAGGGAACTAAAAAAGAAGTTGAAAAGTATAAGCGCCATACAAAGTGTAAAAGTATGTGAAGAAAAATAGCTAAAAGAAGAAATAGTTCTGTAGTATTTTCTCATAACTTTTCTATATACAGGTAGTTGCGAATGAGTGTGTTTGATATAATCAATGAACAAATCATGTCCCAAGTATTCGAACTTGTAATGGAAAAACACATGAACCAGGGCTATTGCTCTTGAACTTATTCCTGTGGTTCTTACTATTAATGGAAAAGAAGTTAAATATTTACACGGCTGCATCCCCCTTAGTTTGGTTAGTAATTTTACTAGATAAATGTGTCTATGTCTATGTTTGTTCTATGTCATATCTGTTGCCAGTTATAACAGACAAATTGGGATTGAAACAATATTTCTTTATGATGTTTTACATTTATTATAATATTGTGTCTATAATCCTGAGTTTTGCATATATGTAATAGTTTGAATTATTAAAAACGTGCCAGCGCGCGTGCATAGCTGTGCCGGCCTTTGAGACGCTGACTGCGCTTCTGCCTTAAATGAAAGTAAGCACCTTTAATTTTTTACTCCTCCCCCTGAGCTATAGCCCAGACAACTGCAAACACGGGATCCCTTTTCTAGACCGCAGCAAACTAATATTAAGGCGCTTCACACTTTCTTTTGCACGTATATGATTATGAGGTCGCGGAAGACACGCACAGGAGTGGAGGACTGACAGTCCCATCCCGGCCGGTTAATGGCAGGGACGTCTCTCCAGTCTACACGAGACCCACCGCAACTGTCCCCAAAAGGCGCTCATATCGTCAGCGAAGACGTCTCTCTACACTATATAAAAGAAAAAGGCAAGTTTCCTTTCTTTACACCTTTTTTCCTTTTATCCCAAACCAAAGCTTTTCTCTCTTAACAATGCAGAGGACACAAAAGTAATTTTCTTTATTTGCTGGTAATACCGGTAAGGCACATTACCACAGGCAGAAATTTGGACGTTCACATAGAAAATGTAATTTCTATACCACAGTCGTCGTGTAGTGCCTTTCAAAAGGGATCAACTACTGAGAGATGATCCATATACATTTTAGCTGCTGTTAGTACTACTTACCTGTTGTGTTATACCATCTTTAAAATGTAGCTTGCCCGAAACCACTCCAGTAGTGCTCAATGTATCTTTACTGCTTAAAACATTAATATTTTACTGTTTAATAACTTATAGACTACATTTTATTTTTTTCTCTTGCACTCAGTGAGCGAGGCCAATGGGTAATCAGCTATATATATTTATATATATATATATATATTGTGAACGCTGGCCCGGACACAGACAGACGGACATCGTTGGCTCCACCACACACTGTTTATTTACAATAAATATTTACAAAAAAGTCACGTGCACAAACCCCAGTGCCTCTTGCACCGATCCCCCAATTGTCCAGGCCACACAGTCCTTTGTGCCTTTCTCTCTTGACCGCCTCCCGTCTTCTCTCCAGCTCTGTCCACTTCCACCCGACATCCACTAATGACTGGAGGGAGGCGGCCCCTTTTATAGGAACCCGGATGGGCTCCAGCTGCTTTCCGGCAATCTCCCGCGGACACACCACCGTGTGGCGGAAGGACTGGCTGCGCACCCGGAAGCCGTCCGGGTGTCCCCTGTCGTCTTCACCCCGGCACTTCCTGGTGTGGCGGAAGTGCCGGGCTCCCAGGATAATCAGGCACTGGGGCGCCGCCTGGCGGTGGCCACGGGTCCCTACAGGGCTGGGCTTCCAAGCCCTCTAGGACGGACACCCCCTCGCGGTCTGGAGGAGGCACAAGCCCTCGGCCGGGGACCACAATATATATAAAAACAACTTTGTGACGCTGTTGCCAAATACTCACAGGCAAATCCACAACTTAATAGAGACGCTGCCGCTAAATACTCGCATAGCGATTTGGGTAATGAACACTTCGATGAATGAAACCTGTTATCTTTACAACAGTTGACAAACACGAAATGTAACCTGAACACAACACGTTTTCCAAATACGAACCTGATTGAAAGAAATAATGATAATCAAATCCTTGATGACAACAGCACTCATAACAGTGACAAAACAATTACTTTGACAATCATGTTACGTTATTTTTAAAATCTTTCCTTTTCTTTTTCATAACTTCTTTAACACACGACTTCTCCGCTGTGAAGCGAGGGTATTTTGCTAGTCTACTATATAATGCCTTGCCTATCTTTATATCTGTCTATCTACCTATTGTGAGTGCTGCAGGAGATGGATGCGCATCCCAGAGCGTGATTCTATGTTTGTATTAGACACCATGCTAAAAGAAATACAAAGGACAGGCTCTCTGATCAGATGGGAATAAGAATCCTTACCTGGCAGGGAGGCCAGTATGTTGAGAGGAACAGGAAAGACACCAGGATCCTGGTACTATGTCCTCCAGTATGCTAGAAGGCAGTGTCCCTGGAATTTGTATCCCCTTCGGATACCCTCAGTGCTTAATGGGAATTGGAGATCCAGGACACAGCCCTGTTGGGTTCCATGGGTGCAGTGGGTGCTGCAGTAGTATATGGTCCTTACTTTATGGAACTCCTATCTGACCCAGAAGTAACCATAACCCTACAGGCAATGTCCTTA
The DNA here is from genome assembly GCF_016835505.1 of Polypterus senegalus. Classification (NCBI taxonomy): domain Eukaryota; kingdom Metazoa; phylum Chordata; class Cladistia; order Polypteriformes; family Polypteridae; genus Polypterus; species Polypterus senegalus. The sequence continues at coordinate 152,341,240 of NC_053160.1, read as the reverse complement.
CCCAAGCAGTATTCTCGGGTCAAAGATAAAAAGATCCATATCAGCTTGATCAAGGAGTTGGGAGGAAGTGGATGAGGCTTGACGAGAGAAGTGTGGAGGAAAAGGATGAAGTGCTTTGAAAGGTTAGTCATGTCACACATAAAGACAAATCTCCCTGCATCCCTTCAGTTTGCATACCACTCAAACAGGTCAACTGAGGATGCCATATGCTCTGCCTTTCACCTCTCCCTGACACATCTGGATAAAAAAGACACATATGTGAGGATGCTATTCATAGACTTTAGCTCCATCTTCAACACAATCATCCCTCAAAAGCTGGTTGTAAAACTGAGCAGGTTGGACCTGAACACCACCCTCTGCAATTGGATCCTAGACTTCTTGACAGAGAGGCCCCAGTCAGTTCGGATGGGCTGCAACACTTCCAGCATCATCAGACTAAACACTGGAGTACTACAGGGCTGAGTGCTTAGTCCACTGCTCTTCACCCTGCTGACTCACGACCGCACAGCCATGCACAACACCAACCACATCATCAAGTTTGCGGATGATACGACGGTGCTGGGACTCATAAGCAGGGAAAATGAAACAGCATACAGAGATGAGGTAGAACGGCTGTCCGCATGGTGTGAAGACAACAATCTATCTCTCAATGTTGACAAGACAAAAGAGATAATCACATCCTGCCCACATCCCACTCCGCATCAACGGTTTAGATGTGGAGACTGTTAGGAGTACCAAGTTCCTCGGTGTGCACATAACTGAGGAACTTACGTGAACGCATAACACCTCATCACTAATCAAGAAAGCCCAGCAGAGACTACACTTCCTGAGGCAGCTGAAGCGAGCAAGTCTTCCCTCTCCCATCCTCACCATGTTCTACAGAGGCACCATTGAGAATGTTCTGACCAGCTGCATCACGGTCTGGTATGGCAACTGCAACATATCCGACCGCAAGCACCTGCAAAGGACAGTGAAGACAGCAGAGAACATTATTAGGGTGCCTCTCCCTTCACTACAGGACATATTTTACAAACACAGTGTCTGCAAGGCCTGCAGCATTGTGAGGGACCCCTTACACCCCTCACATGGACTTTTCACACTTTTGCCATCCAAGAGAAAATACTGCAGCATCAGAGCCAGATCTGCCAGGCTTCAGGATAGTTTTTACCCCCAACATGTCAGACTCCTTAACACCATGCTGCCACCTGGGATCTTCCACACTGCCTCAACCACCTCTAAAAACAGAACTTTTATACATGCAAGCCACTTTCCTGCAAAGACTTGTGTGCATGTAGAAAGGAACTGAAAATCTCATACTGACCTTTAAGTATTTTGACGCTCTTGATATCCTTCCACTGTGATAATTTCTGTATTATCTATATCTATTATGTATTATTTTTTTTATTATATTACATATCTATTGACTATACAGTATTTATGTATCTAGATTGCAAATACCATACATTGCATCAATGTTCATATTGCTAACTACACGTTAATATTGCTGCTACTTCTTTGTCTTGTCTTTGCACAATGTCTTGTCTTGTTTGTGTTTTAATTTTAAATTTAAATTTTAATTCTATTTTTAATTTATTATTTGCACATTATGTTGTTACACAGTGGACCCTGAGCTTTGCAATTTTGTCTATCTGTATACTTGTATATGGTTGAGATGATAATAAAGTTCACTTTGACTTTGAGTTCTGGGCTGTTTGTACTTTGGTAGTTAAAATCTGTTTGTAAAAATAATGTTTGTTAATAACAAGGGACTATCTTTGAACCTGTGACTGGTTTGGGTGTGATTGTGTCTGTGGTTTGGGGCTCAGTGGCTCCCTCTGATGGTTACACTCGTATCTATCAATCTATCTCTCTACCTACCTACCTACAGTGGATTCAGAAAGTATTCAGACCCCTCCACTTTTTGCACAATTAATTGTGTTATAGATTTAACTTTAAATGGACAAATTTACAATTTTTGCCCATTAATCTACACTCAATAACCCATGTTTTCATAAAGGTTTGCAAATTTATTCAAAGTCAAAAACTGAAATCTCTCATTTATATAGATATTCAGATTATTTGCTGTAGCATTCTGCATTGTGGTTGGGTGCATCTTCTCCGCTTTACTTCTCTTTGAGATGGGTCTAAAACTTGACTGGAGTCTATCTGTGGCAAACTGAATTGGTTGGGCATCATATAGAAAGACACACACACCTGTGTATATAAGGTTGAAAGTTCATACTGCTTGTCAGAACAAAAACCAAGCCATGAAGACCAAAGATCTGCGATCAAAGTATGGTAATGCATACAGTAGATCAGGCCGAGGGTATAAACCCGTTTCTAAAGCCTTCAGCTTTGATATAATTTGCACCACAGAGTGCCTGTTTATTTTGCCTCTACGCAAAGAGCTCTTGACAATTAAACAGGGACGACCGTGTTGGTACCCCAACATTTATTCTCTCTAGTGTGTCATTCCTCATTCAACTACAATGGGGAGCTAAATACAAAATGAGCTGATGACTTATTGGATTTCATTGTGCAGTGGACAACAAAGGAGCTTCACTTACTTCCCTCAGGGTAGATATCCTGGGTATTGCTTGAGCAGTTCTTCATACACTCCTTGTCAGAATCAAAGCGATTGTTATTTCCACCTTCTCCTTTGTAGATGAATGGATAGCATGTGCTGTCAGTTGAAGAATAATAGTACATATGAAAGACTGAGCTTCCAGTTCCTTCATCCATATTTTCATTGCAGAAAGCTATACAGTAAGAGAACAAAGAATAACACATGTGCATAAGAAAAACAGTTTTCCCAGAGTACAAAATAAGTGATGTAAAACAAACTTCATTTGACTTCCATTAGGTTCCAATTTGTTGTCATGTGTACATAGTACAAAAAATGTTTACTTGCACATCTCATTGTAAAAGTTACAGTTCTGAAATACAACAAAATGAGACACACACACAAAAAGCACACATAGAATGCAACATATCAATTCAATTATACACATTCATCCATCAAACTTCCTTATCCAAAGCAGGGTCATGAGGAAGCTGGAGCCTATCCCAGCAAGCACTGGGCACAAAGACAGATACAATTCTAATTATATATTGTCACACTCACGGGCATGGAAGACAGGCTAAGGGCTTAACCAAGGGCAAAACACGAAGGCAAGGATTGATGAAGTGCACTAACCTCTCTTCTCCTTCTTCTGTAGATCACCTGATTAGAAGCCTGCTTGAACCTTGACCAGCCCCTGCATTCCCTTCCTTGCCACACCCACCTTCTGACCTCATTTCCGACTTAAACCCTCACAGACCCGCCTCTTCCTCCCCTACAACTATAAAAGCCAAGCACTTTCCCTTTCCACCCTGTACTGTGTTGGATGTTGACCCAGAAACTACTCTGGAGTTATTTTGCTTTATCGTGCAGTTATACACAATGTACAGGGTGGATCCCAAACTCTTTTTCTGCTTTATGTCTCTTATTTTACTATATATATAGTAAAATATATATCCATCCATCCATTATCCAACCCGCTACATCCTAACTACAGGGTCATGGGGGTCTGCTGGAGCCAACACAGACAGACGCTGCGACATTATGTGGAGAGAAGCCCAAGGATCTGCCAGTCTGAGCCCACTTTGCAGAGGTAACCTGGTTATTTTTTGTTTCATCATTTTTATAATTACCTTTTGTGTTAATAGCAAATTTCAAGCCTTGCTAATGTCAGAGAATGTTTTAATATTCATGTACCTCCATCCATCCATTTTCTAACCCGCTGAATCCGAATACAGGGTCACGGGGGTCTGCTGGAGCCAATCCCAGCCAACACAGGGCACAAGGCAGGAACCAATCCTGGGCAGGGTGCCAACCCACCACAGGACACACACAAACACATCCAGCACACACTAGGGCCAATTGAGAATCGCCAATCCACCTAACCTGCATGTCTTTGGATTGTGCGACGAAACCCATGCAGACAAGGGGAGAACATGCAAACTCCACGCAGGGAGGATCCGGGAAGCGAACCTGGGTGTCCTAACTGCAAGGCAGCAGCGCTACCACTGCGCCACCGTGCCGCCTATTCATGTACCTGTAAAGATGAATTTTTTTTTTACTTTCTTTCTTTTTTAAACTACTAAACAGGTTATACAATAAATCCGATTGTCCCTTCATCTAGGGGCGATGTCATATTGGTCGCCCAAGCCATGCACAAAGAAAAGTTTGGCGAAAGAGTAAAGAAGCTTTTTGCTCCTGAACGTGAAGCAGCACTGAAGGCGATACAAACAGGTTTGAAAGTCATTTTTTTCCCAACAGACTGTCCATTTTTAATCAACCTACAGTACCCTCCGTTATGCTTGGGGCAAAGACTCATTTTTTCCTTGATTTGCCCCTGTGCTCCACAGTTTAAAATTGCAAATCAAACAATTGAGACGTGATTGCACATTGCGGACTTTCATTGAAGAGGATTTGCATATAATTCGATCACACCATGTACAAATGACAACACGCTTTCTACATGGTCCCCTCATTTCAGGGGACAATATAATGTTTGGGAGAATTGGCGTCACAGTTGCATGTGACTCCTCAGGTGTGTTCCATTGCTTCATAAGTTGTCTAGCTTACTTCTACTCTTTGGAGTTCGAAGTTTCCATTGTTCAACATGAGGATGAGAGCTGCGCTAATGAAAGTCAAAGATGCCATTATGAGGCAGAAGAATAAGAGTAAAACAATTAGAGACCTTGGTAAAAAAAAACAAACTCCTGTATGGCCACCATTTTTGCACCAACCAATTTCCAATTTAGTGTTACTTATTTCTGTCGCTTCTTAATAATCTCATTCTACCACACCAAACAAGCCAAAACTGTTTAGTTTAGTTTAGTTAATTTCTGCGGGCAGCATCAACTGTTTTGTGGATCGAGTGCAGATCCCAACTTCACTTTAAATGTTTGTGCCAAAATGAAAATATTTTTGCTGTTAAGGAGACAAGAGAAGAGAGGATTCAATTAGCAAAGGAGGAACCTAAGCTGAGGACAAGTATTAGAATGTAAATTAGATTGGACAGCGAAGAAAAAAAACACTAAAGAGGAAAGCAGCAGATGAGGCAGTGCCATGTGCACAGAAGTACTAGAAGCCATGTGAGTACAGAGGTGACACTTAATGGCCAAAAGACAAACTCTTTTGTGTTGTGGGCAAGGTATAAGATATATTCTAAACACATACTGTACAGGAACTGAGTAGCGTGATAACTAGTTTCTTTTTTTTTTTGAGCAACACGTGATTTTATTAAAGTAAGTATACATCCATTACCCAACCCTCTATATCCTAAATACAGGGTCATGGGGGTCTGCTGGAGCCAATTCCAGCCTACACAGGGTGCAAGGCAGGAAACAAACCCCAGGTAGGGCGCCAGCCCACCTCAGGGTGCACACACACTCACACATACCCACACACCAAGCACAATTTAGAATCGCCAATGCCCCTAACCTGCATGTCTTTGGACTGTGGGAGGAAACTAGAGTACCAGGAGGAAACCCACACAGACACAGGGAGAACATGCAAACTCAATGCAGGAAGGACCCGGGAAGTGAACCCAGGTCTCCTTACTGCGAGACAGCAGCGCTACCCACCGCGCCACCCTATATATGTATGTATAGTAAATATATAGTATATACTGTATACATCTACATATATAGTATTTATATACAGCGAAGGTCTGTGATACGGTTTGCATAATTGTAACTGGTGTGGTGGTCATCCACAGCCACTACCTGGCCAGGATGCCAGCTGGATGGAAGGACCAGGGGAGAGAGCATCGGCAGGGCAATACCTTCCCCGGAACACTAAAGGGTCGCCCCCCTGGGCAGCTGTGACACCATGGATTCCAGGAAGGACAAGTGAGGAGCTGGAGTTTGGCACAGCCCTCTTGGGTTCTGTGGGGGCTTCCAGGGGGAGCTGCAGAGCCCTACATTGGGATTTCACCACACCTGGGAGTGATTCCAGGTCTGATTAATGAGCCATGGCCAACATAAAAGGAGTTGCCTCACTCTGGTCGGAGGAGGTGGACAAAGATGGCCTGGAGGAGTAGAGGGGAAGGACAAATACAGGAAGAGGAAGAAGAGAGAACAAGTGTGCCGTGCTTTATGTACTATGCTGTGGGGAGCACAGAAAAGCACTTCCCAGCTATAAATAAAACATGCTGGACTGTGTTGGGATAGGGCGGCTGTACACACCCTGGTTGTCCACACTGGAAACCCACAAAGGGAGAAAATTTATCACGTATATTAAAATATTTATTCCTAGCCTTTCGATTCCTACCACGAATTATCATCAGAGGAAAATGATTAGACTTACAGGAATCCAAGGCAATATATAACACATTAGGAGGGGATGAAGAGAATTGGTGAGGTGGGGTTTGGAGGGTTTTGGTCATAAAGTCTTATTTATTGTTTACATTTTTTTTCTTTTCAAGCCTGCATATGATGTCCAAATGTCTGCTGATGACATTTTCATTAGATAGGCCTGTTTCAGCCAATTCTCTGGCAATTTTAGTATTAGCCTTGAATTTTACTTGCACTGATTCCCATTTAAATGTGTGTCTGGACAAACTTAAATATGCGTAAATTGGAGACCATGGGTCCTTTCTTCTGACCACATTGCAATGTTCCTGTGTACATGTGGCAAGTGTTTTTGATGTTTGTCCAAAATATACCACTGGGCATGCATTACACGGTATGCTGTTAACTGCATTCTATGTCTCTGCTGTTGATTTCGTCTTGTTAGGATTACAAAGGACTGTGCGGAGCGTGTTTGTAGGCTTGTGCACTATTTTGATGCCCACTCTGGACTGGATACATGCTGTACTTTCTGATACAGGTGTTGGGGAGATCAGGTTAGAGTTGATCGTTTGCTAGGGTCTCTGGTGTCTTCTACGTAAGCATTGTCTGATGAATGTCTTTAGGTAGTCAATAGAAGAAGCAAGAGGTCAAAAACGAATGAAACTCGTGTGACAAAATTTAGCAATGTTTCTTTGTAGGTTTTATTACCTGTAGACTGGATAAGAAACATCTCCCCAGCCAACCTTTAAACCGGTCATGGCGATTATGAACAGATCATGACCTCTGTGGCCACACTCCTAGAAACTTGGACTGTGGACCAAACAATGGGTTCTCAATCATGGTGACAATTCGGGGCATAGAGGGCATTAGAGACATAACAAAAACAAAACAGCATTTAAATCATTAGGAACATCAAGAAAACAATAACAAGTATGGAATCCTTGACCTTAAAAAACAAATTCAAGTACAAAATATAACTGTTTAAATCTAAATGAGGCAAAAGCCCCACAACAAAGCCAGATTATAACGGCTGTGAAGTAACCTTAACCTTCCCTGAATTGACTGTTGTGAGTGCCGGTGGTCCTGTGCTGTTTGAGAGGAGTGAGAAATACACCTGTGCAGGGTGGTTAATCCCATTATATATACTGTTTGCTTTTCTATGGCAGCTAAGTGTTGTTTAGGCCCTGAACAGAAGGCAGCTGGATGCCAGTGATATTCTGTGCCACCTTCACTACTGTTTGAAGTGATTAATCATTTTGAGCCAAGCAGGTGCTTTATCAGGATCCATTTTTGAATCTCACCTAATGCATTACCTAATTCTGAGGAGTTATGTTTGTACTACAGTTAGGCTAGCACTGGCTAGCCAGGAACTGACGTGAGATAAAAGTGCTTTGCCACTGTTTTGCTCATGATCATATGTTAAAAAGTCTATTGGTCCTTCTCTAATGATGAATGAACCTGACAGGGTCTGATTCACAGCAAATTCTGTGAAATCGTAAAATGTTTGGGAACTTCACAGAACTCTGCAAAATGCTATGAAGTCAATTTGGAATGAAGAACTGAACTTGTTTTTGGATTATAATGATGCAATGATCTTTTAAGTATCCCTAAGGGCTAGGAAGTGTTTATGTGCCACAAACAACAAAAGATGCAATAACCACAAACAAAATAAAACTAATGGTCACAAACTAATACAAAGTAAATTTGTACATATAGTACATGTATATATCTTTGCACTCACATCGTTCCAGTCGTTGCAGCTGGTAAGTCTTTTCTGTCTCTGATCTATTGGTGCAAATGTTTTGTGTTTTCTTCTTCCATCAAGAAGATAGAAAAGCCTTGTAAAAATGTTATATTATTTCACAAGGTCTCATGTGTTTTATGACTTTGAGTCGGGGATGGCAACTTTAAGGTTTGTTTTGACTTGTCGCTGTGCCGCATGGCTAATTGAGTATGCATTCAGCCAGCATGCACAACTAGCCATGCAGTGCAGTGGCAATGAGTTAGTGTACAGAGATCTGTACTCATAATAGTCTAATTATAGTCACCTAATGTACCCCTCAAATGAAAATACTGCAAGTTTTGTTTTTTTTTTTTTTGTATTTTATTAAACAAATGCAGGGTAGCAAATCCAGAATGAGCACCTATCAGGTAAAAAAAATCACACACGCTTGAAGCAGATTGGCCAGCTCTGTAAAATGTGAGGTGGACTACGCTTATAGTAAGCAGGTGTAAAAGTAATGCATGGTAGTAATATCTCCATCCAACATGGCTGCTACGGTTCTAGGATGTTGTGCTGGACACTGAAAGTATCAAGAGGTTTGAAGAAAAAATTGTTAATCTAAGCCAGCCGCATGGTGAATTTCCAGGAAAATATTCGGTAAACATGGTCACTGGGCGAACTAGGCATACTTGCAAAGAATGTTTGGAGAATTTCACTTATCAACACTAGTTCTCATAGATGTAAAGTTATGGCTTGTAGTGAACCAGTTGTTAAACCTAAAGAGGTCTCCAAAAGAATCTCAATGATGTGTCCTCAAAGATGTTCTAAATTAAAAGTTACCAGCATTAATCCACCAGCTATTTAGCATACCCTCTAACCACAGACAAGCACCAAGGATAATCAAACACATACATGATTCCAAAATAATCCAGAGAGTTGGTTCTCAAACTCAAATAATCAGGCCTAAGTGGTAAGAACAACTTCAACAGCAAGTACAAGAAGAGGAAAAAAAGAGAAGAAGAGCAGAAATGACCCTCTGGATAGTAGGGTTGCGAATTCCAGATGTATGACAAGGGCCAGAGTGTCAGTCACATGAGGGTTGACTCACACTTCAATCAAACAGCACTGTTACTCCATATGAACAGAAAACATCACAGTCTCCTGTGATGCTGATATTAATGGCATATATTTATATATATATATTTACATATATTTATGTGGCTAGATTGCAAATACCATACATTGCATCAATGTTCATATTGCCAACTACATATTACTATTGCTGCTAATTCTTTGTCTTGTCTTTGCAGAATGTCTTGTCTGGTTTGTGTTTTAATTTTAAATTTAAATTTAAATTTTAAATCTATTTTTAATTTATTATTTGCACGTCATTTTGTTACACTACGTACCCTGAGCTCAGCAGTTTTTCCTATCTGTATACTTGTATATGGTTGAGATGACAATAAAGTTCACTTTGACTTTTTTGACTTTAACATAGCAGAACATAGTGAAGTCAAAAACTATTTCACATCAAAACAGCTCCAAGCCTGCAGAATTGAGGAGACCTGTCCATTGGTCCTGGCCTGATAATGACTGGCATATAGGTGCCGGTCATAAAATTAGAATATCATGACAAAGTTGATTTATTTCAGTAATTCCATTCAAAAAGTGAAACTTGTATATTAGATTCATTCATTACACACAGACTGATGTATTTCAAATGTTTATTTCTTTTAATTTTGATGATTATAACTGACAACTAATGAAAGTCCCAAATTCAGTATCTCAGAAAATTAGAATATCAATTAAGACCAATGCAAAAAAATGATTTTTAGAAATGTTGGCCAACTGAAAGGTATGAACATGAAAAGTATGAGCATGTACAGCACTCAATATTTAGTTGGGGCTCCTTTGGCCTGGATTACTGCAGCAATGCGGCGTGGCATGGAGTCGATCAGTCTGTGGCACTGCTCAGGTGTTATGAGAGCCCATGTTGCTCTGATAGTGGCCTTCAGCTCTTCTGAATTGTTGGGTCTGGCGTATTGCATCTTCCTCTTCACAATACCTCATAGATTTTCTATGGGTTTAAGGTCAGGTGAGTTTGCTTGCCAATCAATAACAGGGATACCATGGTCCTTAAACCAGGTACTGGTAGCTTTGGCACTGTGTGCAGGTGCCAGGTCCTGTTGGAAAATGAAATCTGCATCTCCATAAAGTTCGTCAGCAGCAGGAAGCATGAAGTGCTCTAAAACTTCCTGGTAGACGGCTGCGCTGACCTTGGACCTCAGAAAACACAATGGACCAACACCAGCAGATGACATGGCACCCCAAACCATCACTGACTGTGGAAACTTTACACTGGACCTCAAGCAACGTGGATTCTGTGCCTCTCCTCTCTTCCTCCAGACTCTGGGACCTTGATTTCCAAAGGAAATGCAAAATTTACTTTCATCAGAGAACATAACTTTGGACCACACAGCAGCAGTCCAGTCGAGACGCTTCTGACGCTGTCTCTTGTTCAAGAGTGGCTTGACACAAGGAATGCGACAGCTGAAACCCATGTCTTGCATACGCCTGTGCGTGGTGGTTCTTGAAGCACTGACTCCAGCTGCAGTCCACTCTTTGTGAATCTCCCCCACAGTTTTGAATGGGTTTTGTTTCACAATCCTCTCCAGGGTGCGGTTATCCCTATTGCTTGTACACTTTTTTCTACCACATCTTGTCCTTCCTTCACCTCTCTATTAATGTGCTTGGACACAGAGCTCTGTGAACAGCCAGCATCTTTAGCAATGACCTTTTGTGTCTTGTCCTTCTTGTGTAAGGTGTCAATGGTCGTCTTTTGGACAACTGTCAAGTCAGCAGTCTTCCCCATGATTGTGTAGCCTACAGAACTAGACTGAGAGACCATTTAAAGGCTTTTGCAGGTGTTTTGAGTTAATTAGCTGATTAGAGTGTGGCACCAGGTGTCTTCAATATTGAACCTTTTCACAATATTCTAATTTTCCGAGATACTGAATTTGGGACTTTCATTAGTTGTCAGTTATAATCATCAAAATTAAAAGAAATAAACATTTGAAATACATCAGTCTGTGTGTAATGAATGAATCTAATATACAAGTTTCACTTTTTGAATGCAATTACTGAAATAAATCAACTTTGTCATGATATTCTAATTTTATGACTGGCAACTGTATATGGATTAAAATCAAAAGAAATCATCCAATTACAAACAAATTAAAAGCAAAACTGCCACAATGAGTCTTTGTTAACAATCAGTAGAGACATGAGAGCAATGAACTCCGGAGCAAAGGTTAACTAAATAACCATTTGCTTTGTTTACCAGAAGTGCGGTTCTCCAGTCCAACAACTGCCAAGTGTAGATAATCTTACATTTACATTGATTTGCTTAGCAGACGTTTTTATCCAAAGCAACTTACAAAAGTTGTAAACAATCGAGTAACATTAGGCTAGGGCTTCTTTGTTCAGCAAATTTAATAGAACAGGTAACACATGTTGAGTGCCACAAGTGAAAATAACATTTAAAGCAATTACATTTAATCAGATAACCAAGAATATAAAGTATTGCAGCACAAAGTGTGTTTTTTTTTTCTTTTCAATTCGACAGATATTCACAGAACAGATGGGCCTTCAATCACTGCTTAAACACATTGATGGGAGTCAGCAGTACGGATGGAGATGTGCAGCCCATTCCACCAACTCAGAACCACACAAGAAAAGAGACTGGATTGAGACTTGATGCCACATAGAGATGGCATCTTCAGATGCTGTACCCTGGCAGACTTCACCAGTGTCTCCATATACTCAGGTGCTGACCCATTGACTAACTACCCTATAGGCAGGCATCTTAACATTTCTTTTGAGTTTTGCTAGTGTTGGTGTTTTACATTATAAATTATGAATAAATTATTTCTGTGCAAAAAAAAAGGGATGAATTAGATGTTTAGATTTCTAGGTGGGCTGTTTGCTACAACATGTAATGTTAAACACAGATTTCTACAAATTAAAATTCTCTAGTATTTACTCATCTACTTTAAAGATTAATTAGAGCCTACCTTTATGTATAATATGCTACTGTGGCTGTCCGTTTGTCTATCCAGGATTTTAAATCACCTGCAGCTCGCAAACCGTTTGACCTATTGACCTGAAATTTGGTACACGTATACTGCGTGACGTCTACTATCCACTTTCAGGGCAATGATTGGCCTCCAAGGTTATTCCTCTTTTCATCTTTATTTTATTTTATTATAGAATCAACTGTCTGCAACAGCGCATGCATACGGGCGCCGTTCTCATCCCTACCACCTTCATTGTCACTTCCCCTATCACTTCATATCTTAAATCATTCTTGAGGCAGATTGAAGACTTAAGTGCCAGCCTAAGTGAAACATTAAGGAAAACACACTAAGTAATTGCAACTCAAACACTGGCTTAATCAGTTTTAACACAAAACGATGCCAAGAAACGAAGAGAAGAAGCAGGCTGCTAGGGTGGAGAAAAGAAGAGCTGCTCAGGGAGCAGCAAGCGCATCAACCTCTGAGCAAACGAATGCTAAATATACAGAGAAACAGTATGAAAACTATGAATACTCAAGTCAAGTGTATTCACTGCACGTTATTGTCTAGTACGCCGTTATTGGTATTCTTAATAATGCATGAACCCCTCCCTCATCCTTCCACCTAATTCTTCCTCTGAGCGTCCTTACTATCAACCTTTAGGGAGAAAACGAGGACTTCCGGACCAGAAAATGCAGATTAACTCGTCATGCACATCAGTTTACCCAGATTAACAATAATTCTAAGCTTCTGTGAACCCATAATTATAAAAATCCATATTTTTTGTTACGATAGTATAAATCATAGCAGAAACGACTGTGAATTCGGTAGAATATAAAAAAATTAGGTTTACAGCATCGGATAGGCCCCTTCATGTTATTCAAACTCCATGACAAAGTGAAGTATTCTGGATCATAACGTTTTGCTCTAGTGAGCAGCAACCTCTGTACACTGTGGGGATTTTCATTTTAATAGCCACGAACAATTTGTAATATCTAATGACAACTAACTGTAATATTCTGCTCATTGGTAATTCTTGCATATTGTATGATATAACGTAATTTGGTAGCTTAAAAATACAACAAATTTTGTAAGCCTGAGAGTTAGTGCCGCTCTAAAATGGAGGAAATGTGGAAGAAGAAAGCACAATTAGTAGCAGGACGGATATCAAAAGTAAAATTTGACTTTAGAATTCAGTGCTGCTATTTATTTTATTTTACATCTTAAGTGTTGATGTGCTTCTCATAGCAAGCACTTCCACAAAACCATCTTTCATTTCTCATCCAACAAAGAGTCACAGATGGCCCAAGAACTGCCATTTACAAAATAGGAAGCGACGCAAGCAACTGGACAGGAGATATTCACATGCACACCAACATTCACTCACATTAAACAATTTAGAGTAACCAGTTAATCTAAGCTGCACTTCTTCAGGCTGTGGGATAAAAACTGAGTTGCCAGAGAAAAACCCCACCGACATAATTGAGGACATGGCAGATCTGTGTAGACAGCGCCCAGGAAGTGACTCAAATCATATACTGTTATATCTAATAGTGAATACATTTTAGGCGAATAAAAGCACAAACAACGTACCGTTTGTTTCAAAGGTGTGTGAAACCCAGAGGAAACCGACAACGAGAAAAGCAGCCACCTTCATGGTGAAGATCTTTTGTGGTTCAATGCCTTCTTTGTTACAGTAATCGAGGCCTTTCACGGTTTTGAGCAGAGGGTTGTCCTTTGGATGTGTAATGATGATTACGTACACTCTTTTTACAACATTTGAGTTTCAGTCATTTACACTTTTGGACCTTGTCAGAAGTATTCAGGCTCATAAACCTTCAGTAAGGACAGATACTGATAATTACTTAGCAACCATTATATTGACTTTGAAGTTTCGGCTAATATTTTATGTCTTTTTCCTCAGTAGAGGAACTTAAAAATGACTTGTGGGGTACTGAGAAAGAGCATAGAAACAGAACTTTGTGTATTTTTTTGAAAAAATATACTAAAGGTTGAGCATCAAAACACAGTTTTCTTGAAGTCATGGACATTAGCACTGTGTTTATTTCTTTATTCTCTAAATATTTTGGCTCCCAAGCCCCCCATATGCAGTAGATTGCCATTTTTAAGTTGTAATTTACCAGATAGGCCCTGGAACCACAGGAAGAGGATTTACAAAATGCATTATTGTAAAATAAAAAAAAAATAATAATACAAGTGACTTTCACCTAATATTGAATTTTAAGTTTTAGAAAAGTCTATAACATCCACATATTTACAGCCATTGAATACTTTGTACTTTGTACAGCACCATACTTTCTGTTGTTCTAGTTGTGGTGATAGGAAACCCAGCCTAACATTTTTAAATTATAAGCTAAAACGTTTGTGAAACAATGACGATCAGTTTGATACTTATTTAGAATACATTTTTGAATCCACCATGACACATATAACCTTAATGCCATCAAATAAAAAAAGCTGTTTAGTTTTATTGCTCCCTGTAGGAAGGCTATTAAATATTAACCAAGGCACACCTTGTTTGTGGTTTCACCTGAAAGAAATTCTAAAGCAGTAATCAGATCAGCTCTCACGTCCTTCTCATCAATATAAGTTTCAGTCTTACAAAGAATCGGAAGGATACTGAAATACATAAAGATAAGTCATCAATAAAAGTATTAGTAAGCCTTGAATATCAGGGGAACGGTTACAGTGCCACAACATACTTATTGTGTTGACCAAATGAAGGAGATTTTGAAGAAACAGGGTTGTGTACAAGAGTTTCCTTTTTCAGAGAAAAAAATTGGACAGTTGAAGTTTATGACCCAAGCCATCCAACTGAAGAAAATGGGAGAAACTGACTATCATGACACTATATAGTAGCACCCAAAGATTACAACAAATGCATTTTTTAAAGTTGCACTTCACATATTAGTTACTAAAAAGGGTAAACACTAAAGAGAATAAAGTGACTACACAGATTATTTTGTTTGTATACCGGCACTGACTGCAGTACTCACAGACCCAATGATAGGAAAATGTGCTCAGATGTAACAAGTGACATCAGTATGCAGAAATTGTATCCATGAGCCAGTGGTGCACTTGTACGAAAGGACAGAAATTATACTAGGCTGAAAGAAAAAGACATGCAGTTAAAAATGCTAGGAATACTGGAATATTATATACTGTACGTATAAATATAGAACGAAAGTACTTTCCAAAAATCTTAGGCTAATTCAAGAAGATTATTTTATATCTAGGCAGTGTTTATTTGTCATTTAAAGCACACATTACAAAACTATCTAAACACGTTTCCATCTTAAAAATGTTGGAAAATCAAGACATTTTCTAAATATGCAGGACTCTAAGAAATTAATTTGTGCTTGTATTTCTAGTAGCATTGACTACTGCAATGTGGTGTTCACTGGCTAATCAAATCGTTCTTTATACAGCTTTCAGTTCATTCAAAATGCTGCTACAACAATTATTACAAGAATCCAAAAATACGAACACGTAGCTCTAGGCCTTAAATCCTTACCTTGGCTCCCAGTTAAGGTTAGGGCAGGTTTCAAAAATCTCCTTTTAACATATAAAGCCTTAAATGGCCAAGGCCCTGCTTACTTCTCTAAACTTATCGTTGTTTACAAACCAGAGCGCACACTGAGATCTCAAGATGCTAGTCTGCTTATGATTCTAAAGATTAATAAAACACTGGGAGGTCGAGTTTTTAGTTACAAGGCCCCAAAGCTGTGGAATGGTCTGCCTGCTACTATAAGAGATGCCCCTTCAGTCTCAGCTTTTAAATCCCAGCTGAAGACTCACTACTTCTATTCAGCATACCCTGACTAGAGCTGCTGATTAACAGTGCATACTGTGTCTCTGTTGTAAGTCATTATTACTAAAATATAAAAAATATGATATTCATAAATTGTTATTAACCCCCACATATTCTGTTTCTCTTCTCACTATCTTCATATGGCACTTGGTGCCACTGCTCTACTGCAAAGTTGGTTGCCTGGCTATGGAAAAGTCATTTCAGATAAAGGAGCATTGGAATCATCGAGTAGAAGGGTCAGCAATGACTTAGCTGTAGAATGGCTTAGAATCGCTAGTACAGGGGAGTCAGCTAGTTGGCCAAGGCCTCCAGGATTGTGACTGTGTCTGGCTTGTCTGACCTTTTCTACAATATGGCTGTGGTTCTGTAATTAGCTAATGGACAGATAGTTTTTTTTTTTTCATTTGTGTTAATCGGTTTCTACTTTGTTTTTGATGTATTTGAACAAATCTGTGTCTTCATACAGTGTGTGATAGTTCTGTATTCAGTGAGTGGTATAATCTATTCCTGCATTTTGCCTTGTAGTTTGTACTATTGTATTGTGTTTCTAAAGTGGCAATGATAGATTGGACATCTGACTCTGCTAAGAGGGATACTTGTGCTCTGTTTTTTGTGTTATACTTACCCCATGTGCTCGCTTTGGCAGCGAATATACTAAAAAAAGTTTTGTACTTAACTCCATTTTATGCATCAGTTGTTCCTCTGCTTGGCATAAATCCTAACTGCTCCTCGCCTATGGTGATCTCTTTCCTGAGTCTTCTATCTATGAATCTATACATTTTCATTGAGTGTGTCATCAGCTTTACCGCTCTATTGTTTCCATGTGAGAATTTTTGACATTTTTAAACTTGTGTTCCAGGTGTAATAAATATCACCTGTAATGAGTAAGAAATCGGTGCAGGCAATATTACATCTCCTCTGCATTTTCTTAGTTCACTTATCTGTGTGTTTGCTGTATTTATTGGGAAAGCACATTTTGAGTATGTGTGTTCAAATAAATTGACATGTAAAATAATCATAGAACAATATCCTATTGCTAGTGCTTCTGGGAAACTCACAATTCCTTAATTGGTGAAACATTGGCACACTTCTGGTTCTGTAAGCAATGCACGGAATCCAAGAAACCTTTCCATCTACGCTCCAGAGGGTGCCAACTGATAATGCAGATTGTATGGAAAGAATTTCTCGTAAGATGACTTGATGTTTATCACAAGAGCATGTATGTCATAATTTAGGGCTACTTTATTGTATGCTATTCAGTATATTTGTACTGTGCAACTCTGCATTTTAAGTGACAGCGTCTACACTACTTTAGTTAGGTCAACTTATATAACCAAGTATGGCCGTGGTGTTTTTAGGTGAAAATTCTGTTGGGGCTATACCAGAATTTTACTTTATGTGTGTAAATGTCCATAACATTATCATTAAACTTATCTAACTAATAACATCTCCCTCTCTTATGCTAATGACTAGTGAGGTGACCAAGTTCACATCAAAATCAATCAAACAATGGGATGCTGGTGCCTGATCTGTCTCGAATGGCATATTGTTGTGATATCATCCAAAATTGTTTGACAAAATACAGCAATGTACAATAAGTAACTCATGTGCACATGGGGGACAGTTTGCAGGCTCAAACAGTATTATTTGTCCCCCAGACCAGGAGTCTGCGCTCTCAGCTATTCTTCTCTACTCTTGTTCCTGTGCAGTTCAGCCAAAGACCCTGCCTCCCAATGACATCACCACTGGTCCACCCACTGTTGATGTCACTTCTGTCAACCCCTGATGATGTCATTTCCAGTAGCCAGAATCCATCTTCCTGTCAGATCAGTTCCTGTTTCAGCTGCCTTGATTCTACCTCTTCCTCTTATCCTCCATATTTATAACCCAGAATCAACCTGTTAGTCAGTTTACTTTTGAACTCCGCTTCTGTAAAGACGTGTTTCTTTTCTTTTTGCTGATTTTTCTGTATACGGGGTGGCCATCCCCAAGCCCTTTTCTGTCTAATGCCTAATTTTTTATCACAACATTTAAATGTTAAGTAAACAGAGAGCCTTGAAACTACTTGCTGCCCAGGAAAATAAATATTTAAGCAATGAGCTGCCTAAATTGAAAGAAATAACACCTCAAGTTCAGGATCAGATCTTTTTGAGGTGTAACATGGACAGAACATTAAGACCACACACTCTGCATGACTCAAGGACAACAATGGGGCTGCCCTGTAGCAGCGCTAACCACCACACCACCAGGCGATTGCTGGACAGAGTGAGGCTGACAATCGAACAAGTGATTTTCTATACAGTATACTTGTTCTTTCCACTCTGCACTTCTTTCAAATGGAGATAATCATAAAGAAGTGGAAAAAGCACTCATCAGGCTTCCTTAGTAGCTTTTTCAATTTTAGTGCAATCAAGTTGGTGAAGCTCAAGGTGCCTTATCGATATAATGTCTTCTGCAAGATATAGTTCTGATATTGATCTGCTTTCTTTTTTTTTGTAATTTATATAGCTACTTTATTGAGGCAGATGATTCTTTTCCTACCTCTTCACTGGCAGTGTAGTATTAGCTGGAAAAAGCTGGAAACGGATATGCAAATGAATGAACAACCCTCATCTTATGCTGAGCTCTGCCTTTTAAATCTCATTCCTAAACTGGAAAGTCCAGGTAGCACATGGGCAAACACACACACACCCAAAAGGAAATCGGTAACACTCAACACTACAGAGCCAGTACAGCGAGTCCCTTCAGCAGGAAACAGGATTGCAGCACCAGGCATGAAGACAATTTTACATTCCACAAAAAGCAATATTTTCCTAGATAGGAAATTTCAGTGTATAATGGAAACTAGAAAATTGCTTAAGAAGACAAAGCTGATGGCCTTTGTATGCATTTTAATACGGCAGGCAGTGTGGTATAGTGGTTAAAGCTTTGGACTTCAAACCCCGAGATTGAGTGTTCAAATGCCCCACTCACCCCCTAATGTAGAAACATCACTACATTGTATACATATACAGTGCCCTCCATAATGTTTGGGACAAAGACACACTTTTCGTTGATTTAACACCCTGCCCCAAAGTTTAAAATTACAAATCAAACAATTCAGACGTGATTAAAGTGCACATTGCAGACTTTCGTTTAAGGGCATTTGCATTCACTTGGGTCACAGCATGTAGAAATGACAACCCGCTTTCTACATGGCCACCTATTTTTCAGGGCACTATAATGTTTGAGACAATTGGGGTCACGGGTGTTTGTGATTCCTCTCGGCTTCCTTCTATCCTTTGGAGTTTGTACTTGCTATTGTTCAACATGACAATAAAGGCGGTGTCACAAGAACGACAAAAAGACGTTGAAAAAGGTTTAAGGTAGCCACCCATATGATAAACCCTGGCTGCAAAAGGTTAAAATTTTGTGAGATATTCACAAGTCAGAGCCCAAAACAGAACTGATGGCAGCTTTAAAGCCCAGTATAGGAAGTGACATCATCGGGACCAGAACTGGAAGTGATGTCATCGGAACTGGAAGTGACGTCATCAATGGAGTCAGAACCTAGCGGGATTTCCCATGGATGGTATGCAGAGGATTGAGAGAGAGTTAGTGTAGCTCACCACTTAATGGTCTGGCGTGGTACTGCTATTACTCACACCCTCTAGCGGCCTCCCAATCGCATTTGTGTGACAGCAGAAAAACAAGAATAAAACCATTCAAGACATCAGTAACACCTTAGGATTACAATAAATCAACCTGTCCGCAATATCATTAATACATTCTTGAGTGGCCAAGTCAGTCACACGACTGAAATCCAATTGATCATGCCTTCCATATGCTGAAGCGAAAACTTGAGGGGACCTACCCCCGAAATAAGCTGGAGCTGAAGATGGCTGCATTAGTGGCTTGGCACAGCATCACCAGAGAAGTTACTCAGCACCTGGTGAGGCATATGAATCGCAGCCTTCAAGCAGTCATTGCATGCTGGGATGCACAATGAAGTACTAAACATGACTACTTCATTATACCTGCCATTGCTGTGTCCCAAACATTATGGTGCCCTAAAATGGGGCGACCATGAACAGTATAAAAAGTGTTCTTATTTCTACATGGTGTGACTGAAATGTATGCCAATGCCATTAAATTAAAGTCTGCAATGTGCGCTTTAGTCACATCTGAATTGTTTGGTTTGTAATTTGAAACTGTGGAGCTGAGACGTAAAACAAAAAAAATGTCTGTTCCAAACATTATGGAGGCTGTTGGTTAACATGAAATCAGGCTGACATTCATCCAAAAAGGGTAGGCACTTTCACAACACCTGGAGTTATAAGCCACAGTTCAGAACTGGACATGTTCATTTATATCATGAACTGCCTCCTTAGTGCTGAAATCTATCTATCGTGGCAGATGGCCGGGGCCCTTGCCCAGCCAGGACACCTCTTCTTTGTTTGGTCTTGGGGAACAAGCATAGACAGAACAGTACCTCCCTAGGACACTAGATGGCAGACCCCATGGGTGGCAGTGGTGCCTCGAATTCCTGCAGGGCTCCATGGGAGATGGAGTTCTCTACAACCCTCCGGCTGCACTTCCGGATGTGGATGTGTGTAGAGAACTCCATCTCCCATTGAGCCCTGCAGGAATCTGAGGTACAAATCTATCTATCTATCTATCTATCTATTTATTCTTCAATCAAACGCTAATAACTGGATGAGTATGGATAATGCAGTAAATTTAGGTCTGAGATTTATTTACCAACACCTTGATAAGCCAGGTGCATATGTGAGGATCTTGTTTGTTGATTTTAGCTCTGCTTTCAATACAATCATCCCAGTGCTCCTGGATAAGAAACTCACCCAGTTCAATCTGTCATTGGATCACAGACTTTCTTACAGATAGGAAATGGTATGTGTGGTTGGGTACACACATGTCTGGCCCATTAACCCTTAGTACTGGTGCACCACAGGGATGTGTCCTTTCCCCACTACTCTCACATTATACAAATGACTGTACCTCTGGCAATTTTTTTATCAAACTTCCTAAATTTGCAGATGACATCACACTAATAGACCTCATTTCAAATGAAGTTTATTGTGTATACAGACGAGAAGTGGAAAATTTGACATTGTGGTGCAACCATAATAATTTAACATTCAAAACACTCTGGAGATGATCATAGATTTCAGGAAACAGTCACCTGCACACCTATCACTTGTCGTACATGGCTCAGCCATTGGGACGACAAAGTCATTTAAGTTACTGGGCAGAAAAACTTAAGTGGTATAATAACATCACTTATTATTAAGAAAGCCCAGCAGAGTATGTTCTTTTTGTGACAGCTGAGAAAATTCAATCTCCCTCAAGCAGTAATGGTCCAATTCTGCCCAGCCGTCACTGAGTCCAATCTAACCTCATCAATAACTGTCTGGTTTGGTGCTTCCTCTCTTCAGGCTAAGGACAATCTGCATTGTATCATCAAAGCCTTTAAAAGAATCATGGGCTTGAACTTATCACACATTCAAGGAAGAGGGCCACAAAGATCTGACTCACCCAGGGCATGACCTGTTCTAAAAACTTCACTCCGGCAAACATCTTCGTGCAATGAAAACTAAAACAACACGTCACCAAAACAGTTCTTTTCCATGTGCAGTTATTCTGACAAATCAGGTTTGATATTCTACTCAATATCTATGTATACCTTAAAATACCTTAAAAAAAAACTTAAAAATATTAGGTTTGAATACACAATGGGCGGTCGGAAAATCGAGAGTACACCTTATGAGAAGGATTTAGGAGTCATAGTGGACTCCAAGCTATCAACTTCCAAACAGTGTTCAGAAGCCATTAAGAAGGCTAACAGAATGTTAGGTTATATAGCACGATCTGTGGAGTACAAGTCCAAGGAGGTTCTGCTCAACCTTTATAATGCACTGGTGAGGCCTCATCTTGAGTACTGTGTGCAGTTTTGTCTCCAGGCTACAAAAGGACATAGCAGCACTAGAAAAGGTCTAGAGAAGAGCGACTAGGCTGATTCCAGGTCTACAGGGGTTGAATTATGAGGAAAGATTAAAAGAGCTGAGCCTTTACAGTTTAAGCAAAAGAAAATTAAGAGGTGACTTGATTGAAGTGTTTAAAATTATGAAGGGAATTAGTACAGTGGATCGAGACTGGTATTTTAAAATGAGCTCATCAAGAACACGGGGACACAGTTGGAAACTTGTTAAGGGTAAATTTCGCACAAACATTAGGAAGTTTTTCTTAACACAAAGAACGATAGACACTTGGAATAAGCTAACAAGTAGTGTGGTAGACAGTAAGACATTAGGGACTTTCAACACTCGACTTGATGTTTTCTTGGAGGAAATAAGTGGATAGGACTGGCGAGCTTTGTTGTGCTGAATGGCCTGTTCTCGTCTAGATTGTTCTAATTCTAATTCTAAAACCTGCACACTGCCTGGACATTTCAATCCTACTATCTCTTTATTTTTTGTATTGCCTTTGTATACTGCATCATATTTTATCATTTTATATTTTATCTTTTTATTTAGGGCGGCAAAGTGGCCCTATCTATCTAAGCAAGAACTATCAATAACAGCAATGATTGGTTTAACTATCAATAACAGCAATGATTGGTTCATTTCCATTCTGTATCTACATGTTTCTACTAGGATGTTCAACTCACAAACATAAACTTAACCTCAATTCAAGCATTAGTTTTCTAAACCAAGCTCAGCAAGAGACGTTAGCCATGGACAAGCTCACTGCCTCCATTAAATCAATGTATAGTTGTCTGGTTACTTCTTTGTCATCACATACTGACAACATACAGTACAACTCGACTTTCCGACAGCTTCAGCTCAGCTAAATCTCTCTTTACACTAACAACACAAACTCGACTTGAAACTCTGTACACTCTTGACAGTACAGCTCGGGGCTAATTCAGTTTAAATGTGGGTTGGTCTAACCTGACGCTGCAAAAAAATCAATATGGGTGCACTCTGAGGCGGACGTGTGACATTGCAGAAGTTCCCATACTTGCTTCCCCATGCCACCACACCTTGTTTTGTTTCCAGTTAATAAAACAAAAAATACTGGCAGGACATGAAAGGAAGGCATTCTGAAAATGAGGTGGTAATAATGAGTGAGGTTTCATTATAGATTGCAGTTTAGGTTTATTTATGAAGTGCATCCTCCCAGCTTACATACATTTTGGAGCCTGTACAGAGCAAAACGTCATCACTTACGACAAGCAAAACAAAAACAAAATACCTACATATATTAGCACTTATGCAAAAAAAAAAAAAGTCAAATGTACGTCTAGCAGGAATGCATCTCAGCTTGCTGAAACTCAGCTCCGCTTCAGTTCAACCTTTAATCTGTCACATATAAAAATATGTCTGACTTCACCTTTATTACACCTGTATTATGAGCACACTTCCCGTTTCAGTGGCCTTTCTGCTCATAGTATATACATGTTACAGAAAGTACAGAACAATACTTGCAGAATCTATATTTGGAATAACCACTCCACCCTCAGCCATTCATTTCTTAAATCTGCTGTGGACCACCAGGCGGTATACCAGCCACGCTACCCAACAGACACAAGTTCTGTCCAACACACACCTTTATTTCAAGTGGGGCAGCGCTTTCCCTTCACTACCCACTAGACAGCACAGTACACAAGCACAGTAACAGTCCTTTCTCCCCTCTCTCTGTCTGCTGCCTCCACTCCTCTCCCAGCCAGCTTCATCTTCCTCCTTAAATGGATTGAGGCGGCCCCTTTTATAGGGCACCTAGAAGTGCTCCAGGTGCTCCCAGATCTTCTTCTTCTGGCAGCACTTCCAGGTGTGGTGGAAATGCTGCAACCCAGGTCTCAGAAACTGTCCAGGTGCCCCCTGGTGGTGGCCATGCGTCACAGCAGGGTAGAGCTTCTAAGCTCCAAACCCGTGGCCCTGCTGTGAGCCAGGGGGGTTGTCCCTCTCGTGTTCCAAGGGAGGTATTACCCTCAATATGCCCTCTCCCCTGGTCCTTCCATCACAGGGGCGTCCTGACCCGGCCTGTCCACCACAATGGTTATTGTAATACAGGTATAAAAGACGGCCGAGTCCATCTAGGCAGAAACAGGTGCAAGAGACACACCAACTCTCAGTCCTCTTCAAATCTCTTCTACTAAACTTTTAAAACTGTCAATTCCACTGCCAACTTAATTAGCACCATCTTAATATATAGTGCTGGATTACCTGCCATCTCAAAGTTCTACTGTACAGTGCTTACTAAATGTTTCCACAGCTTCACCCTTCCTATTCATTCAAACTGCCAACATCTGCAGGTGAAGCTCTATCCACCACAATATTCAAATCATGCCCCAAAAGCTGATAATGTCTGTGTTGAACTTAATATTTACCATTCCTTCCTCCATGTTTAAACTCACTTAATAATCGACTCTTCAATTCCACCCGGGGAGTAAATGCTAACATTAATTTTATTTTAATTTTTTTCATTTTTATTACTATTTAATTTAATATTGTTTTTTTGTATCAGTATACTGCTGCTGAATTATGTGACTTTCCCCTTGGGAATAATAAAGTATCTATCTATCTATCTATCTATCTATCTATCTATCTATCTATCTAATACATTTTGGAGTAAATGGAGCAAAAGTTCATCCATGCAGCATCAGGCACAGGGCAGAAACTTATTTTGGATGACGCTCTCATGCATTGTACTATAAGTCACACTCACACACAAAGAGCCAATTTAGAGTCTCCAATTCAGCACAATGTGTTTGCAATTCTGGCCAAAAACTGAATTTACACGAGGTAGTATTTGCTCTTCCTATTCATCATTTTTTTCAAATGGCATTTAGAGTTGGAAGGTTTGTTGCACACAATTTACAACATCAACAAAGCAACCACAAAGAATGAAAATAATAATAATAATAATAGCATAAAAATAGATTTCTAGAACATTAAATGCAGAAAAGTATTGAGAAGGAATCAAATTTAATTCACAGATAACAACTTCACTACCTTGTGGTGTATCCTGCCATTTCATTAGCATAAATTGATCAAAACTGCTCAAATGATTAGTAATTATAGCAAGCTTAATTTTAAACTATAACAAAATTATAATGACTTTAAATGTGTCCTAAATGTGTCAGGTAACAAAGTCCCAGATTTGTTTCACATACTGTTCCATTTTCAAACAATTTCTTTTAAGCGTTCCTCTTTATAATTTTGTATCAGCTTACACTGTTAGAAATTTCTGCCCAGTCCAAATACTTAGCTTAAGATTCCCCATGTCAGGAAGTTTTATTTCGGAAGTCAACATTCAGTGAATCCAACTAATACAGATCTCAGTTTAATGGTTCCTAAAGAATGGATTTACAAATGATGCCTGTAGCGTCTGCTATCTCACACACCACCACTCTTTGTTTCTCCATTATAATTCACAGGAGCATTTTCTTCTGCCATTGATGCTGAGGGTCAGAAAGACTTTGGGTCATCATTGGGACTTGTCCAGCAATTACAGAATCCTGCAGTCCATCTCATATGCCACACTCAAAACTTTATATCTTTAGGATATAAAGTCTCGAGTGTGGCATAAGAAGAAAACTCATTCTGCTACCATGTCGTGTACACAAGAACCAACCTGTGAAGGCTTCCTGTACTTTGGTGTTAGAAATTCACTGATAGCATGACACTTGATTTTACTGTTTTTGTAATCCATGTTAACTTGGTTCTGAACACACATTATAATCCATAAATGCAAGAAATTTGCAATTCAAAGGTTTTAGGGCTTGGGATTGTAGTACTCACTTACAAAATCGTGACCATTGAGAATGTCATTCTGGTTCAAGCCACATACATTTTGAACACCATCTGTCTAAAGTTCTTAAAAATATTTATTTTTTGCACTACCTGACTTTAATAGAAGTTAACATTTGTTGCCGGGCAAGTAAAAACCAATGCTATTCTGCATTTCCAGTTATAGCTTTAAACATGGAGTCATCATGTTCCTTTCCAGTTAAAACCGCATTTCTTAATCTTGGCATCTCAGCAAATGGTAAGAAATCTTCCCCTGCAAAAAAACAAAAGTAAGCCTTTAACTAGGCTGAAGTAACCTTCAAGCAAAAGTGACCAACCTCCATTCTTCCATCAATTTTCTAACCCGCTGAAACCGAATACAGGGTCACGGGGGTCTGCTGGAGCCAATCCCAGCCAACACAGGGCACAAGGCAGGAACCAATCCTGGGCAGGGTGCCAACCCACCGCAGGACACACGCAAACACCAAGGCCAATTAAGAATCGCCAATCCACCTAACCTGCATGTCTTTGGATTGTGGGAGGAAACCGGAGTGCCCGGAGGAAACCCATGCAGACACGGGGAGAACATGCAAACTCCACGCAGGGAGGACCCGGGAAGCGAACCCGCTACCACTGCGCCACCGTGCCGCCCAAGTGACCAACCTGGAAATTCCAAATAAGTGACTTTTTAGAAAAATAGACTTAAGTGTAATCCACATTTCCCCTGACATGAATATTTACAGTTGCTGCAGTGTGCACACTGCTTAGGGAGCTAATGTCTTTCTTGTCCTTACACTTGATCGCAATTATTTTGTCTTTTTAACATAAAGATACTGCACTCCACAGCAGCTTTTCGTGACTGAAGTCACTGGGCACATCATGGTGGTTCAGTTACACAGTGCCATATACATCAGTTTCACTATCCATGTCAACGTCTGGTGCCCAATTAACACTGTCATTACTATGGCTTAATTCAACTAATGGTTCAATTTCACTTTGTTCTAAAACTGGCTTTACAGATTTTCACTTGCATGCTATTGTGTGCTTTGGTTGAAGGATCGACCCCGTTAATAGACATTGGGAAATTGGTAAACAGTGGGAAATATTCATAAATTTTTGGAAAATTAAGTTATTTGAATTCATTGGATGGAGACAGAATACTGTCCCAAGCGTTATTCAGGCTTAGCACTTTACATTGGATCATAGCAGCCTAACCCAAGAGGCACCCAGGCTTAATAATTTTTACATAGAAGTCCAAGCCTGACAGATGCTCAGGGTTAATGCTAAGGAGGTTAATGTAAAACAAAACTTTACAAAAACTTCAAAATTCAATTATATCGGTGAGCAATGTTAAAATCCATGAAATCTGGTAGACATTTAATATAAAGAATCAGAAATGCATAAATGTTTACAGTCAGTTGGAAGTAGTCAGGTGCTCTGCAGTTGCCAAGAAAATTCTCCACAAGACGCTTGTATGCCTTCCATAGAAGATCGACCAATCATTTTTCATTGATGATGTGTTTGATTTGTAGACGTAAAACAATGCATTCCTTAATCTTAACATCAATTATTCTTGAAACTGAAAACAAGAAAACTGAAAATGCAGAATTCCAAAATTTTATATGAAGAGGAAGCAGAAATATCTTTGATGGGTCGACAAGTAGTTTATGTGTCCCACTTTTCTGCACTGGAACCAAATACTTCAAGAGCAGCCAGGTCTTTTTAATATGATGAAAGTCTTTATTACGGCTGACTGATTTGCAAATCAAAGGACAGGATGTGGTAGTGGCAGTGCTAAAAGTGTTTAAAAAGCAGAATCTTCTCTGTCCAGTGTTCTCAAACCTGCTTTATACAATTCATGGTTACAGTGGCTGAGAACTGAATACAGTCTCCTGAAGCTATAGGGCAGCAGCACCAAACAGTGCACTACTGTACCACCTCAGGATGGTGACATGTTGAATATCGGTTGGACATGGAAGTAAGAATTGCATTGTACATGTGGCAATACTACTACTTCTATCGTACCATGTGTTTTTTAAATAATAAAAGTGATTTAAAATGTTCAATTAACAATAGGAATATCCTTAACAATGAAAAGGAAGTAAACTTTAATAGAATACAAACATATGTACCATAAGGAAGGCCAGATTGTTTTCTTGAGGTCTCTGTATCAAAAAATGTTTCATGTTGTTCCCAATGCCGATCACATGACGCACAAAGAAAGCTGGATTCAAAACTCACACATCGACAACCTGTAGGGTCAGAATTGTTGCAAGTTCATTAGTGCCAAATATTAATATAAGCTTTTAATATAAAAAAATGTATATTTTGATGAGGTCCATTTACTTTTTATAATATGACAATTATTGTGGAATGATCTTTCACCTTAGGTTAAGGACTTGCATTCAATAAAGTTTTTTAAGTAGCAGTATAGTCCTGAATCTTTCAGATGAAGTTTGCAGTTTTGGACGATTTGTTAACTTACTGTATTATGATCAATATTAGCAATAACAGAAATGAGGACATGTGACAAACACAGTAAGTGTGTTTTGTAAAGGGGTGTCCTGGCAATCACCACCAAGATGGCACAACAACTGAGAGAACCACATTGACCTTCAGTATGGCCAGGGCAAATGAGAGCAAACCAGTAACAAGGTACCAGTTATGTTTCCATGGTATAAACTAGAGGCTACAAAACCTAGTTTATAATAAAGGTGCCCTGACCCTCTAAGCAGACAGAAGGAGAAAATTCATGGGCATCTGGCAAGTGGAGTTGTCCCATAAAGGAGAGACCAGGTTACCTTCTATTAGAATAATGAAATTTAGTGGCCAAAAGACTTCCAAACTGGCATGTAGAAGAAGATAACTAACAGCTCGGAAAATTGTTGTTCAAGGGAGAGAGAGAGAAAGAGAACCAGAAGCTTGGGGACTGCCTTTGAGATTAGGCCTTTAAAAAGGCTTGTTAATGCTAAAGGGATGCAGATATACTGCTGTCCACTATGGGCAGTTCTAACATGGTTGACTCCAAGAGATGGTTTATATAGTCAGTTTTTTTATTCGCATTACTGAAAAGAACAAGGAAACAGAAACCACAGATACTGAAATACTAACTGTATGGGGAAAATGCGGTTAAGTACTGGTGGGGCGCTAACTCGGGAAAGACTGGCAGGGGGTGATAGGATTGGGTGAACATACCATCTGCTCTTGAGGCTCGATAATGATCCTTCTACAGGTTCACTTATTGAAACCTTGTTACAAGTTTTATTTCCTCTATAGTCAAATTCAGTGAGCGACCTCAGCTGGCCTGATCCAATGACCCCACTAAACCATCCAATCAGTAGTAGCAACAGGCAGGGTGTACAAAGGTCAGAGACTCAAACAGTGTAAGTGTAAGACCCACACTTACTAGGAATTCCTCATTTGAACAATTGGAAGCTCTAGCCCCATCTCAATGCCAGGTAGATACGTTGATCTATTCCGTGTACCGGCACAGACATCTAAGGGCTAATTAGCGACCTGTAATTACACAATCTCATTTTCAGCTGCTACATGATAGGCTTCTATGAATTTGTTTCCTGCTGTGCATAGCCACAAGTAGACACGGGTAAACCACTCGTGTTGCTAAATAGGTTACACTTTTATAACACCAGACAGAGAGGATTTACTCTATATACCTCAAACCAGAACTGTGATGAGTGTAACAGCAGACAGAGAGGAGTTACTCTATATACCTCAAACCAGAACTGTGATGAGTGTAAAGCTGTGCAATTAGCTAACACTCACTGTTAGGAAGTGATGCCGGCATTGTAAAGGGGTGAGAGAGAGAGACTGCCATAGAGAAAATTAGAACAATCTAGACGAGTACAGGCCATTCATCCAAACAAAGCTCACCAGTCCTATCCACTTTATTCTTCCAAAATAACATCAAGCCCAGTTCTGAAAGTCCCTAAAGTCCAAATGTCTACCACGCTACCTGGTATCTTATTCCATATGTCTGTGGCTCCTTGTGTGAAGAAAAACTTCCTAAGGATTATGCCAACTATACCCTTAACAAGTTTCCAACTAAGTCTCTGTGTTCTTGGTGAACTCATTTTAAACTAACAGTCTCAATCCACTGTACTAATTTCATTCATAATTTTAAACAATTCATCAATATCTCCTTTTAATCTCCCCTTGCTTAAACATTTAATATTTCTTAATTAATTCCCTGTAGCACAGGAATCAGCCTAGTCGCTCTTCTTTGGACTTTTTTTAGCGCTGCAATGTTCTTTTTGTAGCCTTGAGACCAAAACTTTACACAGTACTCCAGATGAGGCCTCACCAGTGTGTTATAAAGCTTCAGTATCACCTTCTTGGACTCAAGGAGCTATTATAACCTAGCACACTGTTAACCATCTTAATGGCTTCTGAACACTGTCTGCAAATTGATAGTGTCGAGTCCAATATGCCTCTTAAATTCTTCTCATAAGGTGTACTTTCGATTTTCAGACCACCCATTGTGTATTCAAACCTAACATTTTTACTTACTTCATGTAATACACTACATTTACTTACATTAAATTACTGACAATCCACCTAGCTTGTTATCATCTGCAAACTTGTTATTTATAATCCTATCCAGATCATTCATATATATTAAAAATGGCCACAGCCCTAGAACTGACCCCTATGGGACACCACTGTGAACTTCACCAAATTCTGATAGGGTTCCGCGCACCATAACTCTCTGCTTCCTGTGTCTGAGACAATTTTACATCCATCTACTGTACATACAACACCCTGAACTCCCACTTCTTTTGTTTGATGTCCAACCTCTCATGTGGTATCTTATCAAATGCCTTCTCAAAGTCAAACTTTAGTGTGGTACTTGTGAGGTGAACAAATGGGAAGGAGGAAGGTCAAGTCACACGATAGACAGGGATAACATGTAACAGAAGGCCCAGAGATAAAACAGGAGTGGGTTTATCATTTGTCTTTTACTTTATCACACGCATCTTGACTTTTTTAGACTGTCCAAAATATCTGGAAAGATAAGGTTGCTTTTAAAATTTCTATTTCAGGATCTTAAAACACATTTATTAGAAAATGGAGCTTGGAATGAGCCAAATGATATAAAACCACAAGTATCTCCTGGATTTAAATACACAGTTAAACCAACAAGGCCTACCTTTCTTCTTGCAGATGTGACTAAATGATGCGTCATGCTCCTCATGGGAATGCTTACATTTGCACATTGCTCTCCAAGTGTCTGGGTCAAAACCAGGACGCTTTCTTAACCAGAACTCCCCGACATCTTCAGGTCGTGAAGCGATAAAGGCAAAGGCTTTACACCTACATGACTGGACAGCACAGGGCACATGGACACTACTTCCTACAATAAACAATGAATTAGACACAGTAACAATGGAAGCCCACTGAGACCCCCATACACTGAGCAACAGGGAACTCCTACACTTGCATAAAATGCAGGTGGCACACTTCCTGATGTCAGCTGAGTGCTTTCTCACTCTTAGTCCCCCTTTTTAAGCAGCACAGGCACTACAGCGGTGCAGTAAATATGACATTTTACCAAAAACGACAGAGCTCCAAATTATAGATATACACCAAAGTTTACTGACAGCAGGTGCACTTCATTCTGAGTGACTGAAGCAAACAATTTTCCAGCATGGTCAAACATGGGCATGAAATGCTGAGTAGGTCTTCTTGCCTTCGATTATGTCTAGCATGACTAGTTGTTTAGACCTCAGCAAGCCTGGAATATACTAAGTTCTTGAAATGTTTAATATCAAATTCTGTAAGAATTTGTGGTTGCGTTCATGTGCTATCTGCATTTCCAGAGTTACCATTTATGACATCTTAATTTTCAGTCAGCATTTTGGGAGAAACATGAGGTTGTGGTTGTTAAATTTCAAACAAGGTTTTTCCCTTGGCTGGGGTTCAAATTCATGTTTTATGTCTCTTTTGTTCATTTCTGATTCTTTTATTTATCTTGATTATGTGCATTGTTCTTTATCTTTGATTGTGTCTCTGTATATAAGCTACCCTTGTTATGTTCCGTGTTTTGTTTGTGGTTGGCCAACCAGGAGGCAGGGCCACTTGCCAAACACTACTAGAAACTACACTTCACGCTATAAATCGTGAGGGTCTTCCACAATACCTGGTAGTTCATTAACTGTGGAGCTGATGAGTTCCTGTGCCCTTTCAGAATCAGAATTCACTTTATTGGTCAGGAACAGTAATGTGTACTAGTAATTTGCCTTGAGTGGATTGGTGCAACATACAAGGACAACACAGAATACATTCATCCATCCATTATCCAACCAGCTATATCCTAACTACAGGGTCACGGGGGTCTGCAGGAGCCAATCCCTGCCAACACAGGGGACAAGGCAGGAAACAAATCCCAGGCAGGGTGCCAGCCTATCGCAGGGGCATGCACACACACCCACACTCCAAGCAAACACTAGGGACAATTTAGAATCGCCAATGCACCTAACCTGCATGTCTTTGGACTGTGGGAGGAAACTGGAGCACCCGGAGGAAACCCACTCAGACACGGGGAGAGCATGCAAACTCCATGCAGGGAAGCAAACCCGGGTCTCCTAACTGCGAGGCAGCAGCGCTACCCACTGCGCCACTTTGCCACCCTAAATAAAAAGATAAAATATAAAATGATAAAATATGATGCAGTATACAAAGGCAATACAAAAAATAAAGAGATAGTAGGATTGAAATGTCCAGGCAGTGTACAGGTATACATAGTTTGTGTTGTTAGTGTAAACAGAGATTTAACTGAGCTGAAGCTGTCGGAAAGTCAAGTTGTACTGTATGTTGTCAGTATGTGATGACAAAGAAGTAACCAGACAACTATACATTGATTTAATGGAGGCAGTGAGCTTGTCCATGGCTAACGTCTCTTGCTGAGCTTGGTTTAGAAAACTAATGCTTGAATTGAGGTTAAGTTTATGTTTGTGAGTTGAACATCCTAGTAGAAACATGTAGATACAGAATGGAAATGAACCAATCATTGCTGTTATTGATAGTTAAACCAATCATTGCTGTTATTGATAGTTCTTGCTTAGATAGATAGGGCCACTTTGCCGCTCTAAAAAAAAAGATAAAATATAAAATGATAAAATATGATGCAGTATACAAAGGCAATACAAAAAATAAAGAGATAGTAGGATTGAAATGTCCAGGCAGTGTGCAGGTTTTAGAATTAGAATTAGAACAATCTAGACGAGAACAGGCCATTCAGCCCAACAAAGCTCGCCAGTCCTATCCACTTGTTTCCTCCAAGAAAACATCAAGTCGAGTGTTGAAAGTCCCTAACGTCTTACTGTCTACCACACTACTTGGTAACTTATTCCAAGTGTCTATCGTTCTTTGTGTAAAGAAAAACTTCCTAATGTTTGTGCGAAATTTACCCTTAACAAGTTTCCAACTGTGTCCCCATGTTCTTGATGAGCTCATTTTAAAATACAAGTCTCGATCCACTGTACTAATTCCCTTCATAATTTTAAACACTTCAATCATGTCACCTCTTAATTTTCTTTTGCTTAAACTGTAAAGGCTCAGCTCTTTTAATCTTTCCTCATAATTCAACCCCTGTAGACCTGGAATCAGCCTAGTCGCTCTTCTCTAGACCTTTTCTAGTGCTGCTATGTCCTTTTTGTAGCCTGGAGACCAAAACTGCACACAGTACTCAAGATGAGTCCTCACCAGTGCATAATAAAGGTTGAACATAACCTCCTTTGACTTGTACTCCACACAACATGCTATATAACCTAACATTCTTTTTGCCTTTTTAATTGCTTCTGAATATGTTGGGAAGTCGTTAGCTTAGAGTCCACTATGACTCCTAAATCCTTCTCATAAGGTGTACTCTCGATTTTCCGACCGCCCATTGTGTATTCAAACCTAATATTTTAAAGTTTTTTTTTTAAGGTATTTTAAGGTATACATAGATATTGAGTAGAATATCAAACCTGATTTGTCAGAATAACTGCACATGGAAAAGAACTGTTTTGGTGACGTGTTGTTTTAGTTTTCATTGCACGAAGATGTTTGCCGGAGTGAAGTTTTTAGAACAGGTCATGCCCTGGGTGAGTCAGATCTTTGTGGCCCTCTTCCTTGAATGTGTGATAAGTTCAAGCCCATGATTCTTTTAAAGGCTTTGATTATACAATGCAGATTGTCCTTAGCCTGAAGAGAGGAAGCACCAAACCAGACAGTTATTGATGAGGTTAGATTTGACTCAGTGACGGCTGGGCAGAATTGGACCATTACTGCTTGAGGGAGATTGAATTTTCTCAGCTGTCACAAAAAGAACATACTCTGCGGGGCTTTCTTAATAATAAGTGATGTTATTATACCACTTAAGTTTTTCTGCCCAGTAACTTAAATGACTTTGTCGTCCCAATGGCTGAGCCATGTACAACAAGTGATAGGTGAGCAGGTGACTGTTTCCTGAAATCTATGATCATCTCCAGAGTGTTTTGAATGTTAAATTATTATGGTTGCACTACAATGTCAAATTTTCCACCTCTCGTCTGTATACACAATAAACTTCATTTGAAATGAGGTCTATTAGTGTGATGTCATCTGCAAATTTAGGATGTTTGATAAACAAATCGCCAGAGGTACAGTCATTTGTATAATGTGAGAGTAGTGGGGAAAGGACACATCCCTGTGGTGCACCAGTACTAAGGGTTAATGGGCCAGACATGTGTGTGCCCAGCCACACATACCATTTCCTATCTGTAAGAAAGTCTGTGATCCAATGACAGATTGAACTGGGTGAGTTTCTTATCCAGGAGCACTGGGATGATTGTATTGAAAGCAGAGCTAAAATCAACAAACAAGATCCTCACATATGCACCTGGCTTATCAAGGTGTTGGTAAATAAGTCTCAGACCTAAATTTACTGCATTATCCATACTCATCCAGTTATTAGCTTTTGATTGAAGAATAGATAGATAGATAGATAGATAGATAGATAGATAGATAGATAGATAGATAGATAGAAATTGTCATTTCTTTTCTGAAAGGCTAAAGATGTTTGCAACACCCTTCATACTAAGTTTTCGCAATACCTCTGGTTTTTTTCATTCATTTTTGCTTTTTTTTAAGCTTTTGACTAGTTTATGTCTGTTTGAACAGGGGATATATTTATACTGCCTCACAGTTCCTGGAACCTGATTAAATTCCTGACTTCTGGTGTCCAGGTTTGTGTGAATTTGTTCCAGGGTCAACAATTTAGAGGCATCAAATTGGTAAAGTTTGGCCTAATGTGACAGGACAGGCTCTGGGTTCCAGAAACTGAGTACTGCAAACAGTTGATTCAGTAATGGATATATTTACATGTAAATTCATTTTTATCACACAGTTAAAACATGTCCAAATGCATGTAAAAATAGTAAAGACATTCTTCCTTCGGGGTCTAAAAAAATTCCCTTCATCCACCCATTTTCTAGCAGGATTATTCCAATTACTGCGGTGGGCTGGTGCCCTGCCCAGGGTTTGTTCTCTGCCTTGTGCCCTGTGTTGGCTGGAATTGGCTCCAGCAGATCCCCGTGACCCTGTAGTTAGGATATAGCAGGTTGGATAATGGATGAATGAATGGATTATTCCAATTAGGCCCACACTTTACACTACTTGTCTGTGTCTCTTTTCAAACATCCATCCATCCATCCATTTTCTAACCCGCTGAATCCGAATACAGGGTCACGGGGGTCAGCCAATTCCAGCCAACACAGGGCACAAGGCAGGAACCAATCCTGGGCAGGGTGCCAACCCACCGCAGCTCTTGCAAACAAAGGTACTTTTAACAAGCTTCAGGGAAGGGGCGTTGTAACAAAGACCACACTGAACAGAACTATTACTGAATCTGACTAGGCATACCTGTATAGTTCTTGTGCTCTTTTAGCAAGTGTCCACAAAAACACTTTGAGCCATCACCAACTCGAAAGCAGTCCCAGGTAAACTCTGGACATCTCCAGCCAATGTACACACCTGCCAAACAGAGCATGGCAGTTAAAGGAAATTACAGATATTTATGAAAAAGAGAAACACAGATGAATGAAATCGGGTTACTGGACCACTCTTACTATGATGGTAACAAATAGCCAATCCTGGAAGGGTATTGCAGGCAGGATTTCTTATACATTTTTAAAGAAAACAGTTAAATACTTCTGTAAAAAATTGCTTTCCACTATAGAAGGTTGTCTACTATGTTAAATAACAGTGAATGTTGCATATCCAAGTGGCCTGATATCTGTAGTGAAGCTAACTTCCATGAAAAAGGGAAAAGTGCCATGACTGGACAGCTTTACCCTGCTTACTTTAGACATCGACCTGACCTGTTGCTGCAGTTTCCGCGCTTTCCTCAGACATAAAACAGCAGCGATACTTCTTTCTAAATATTACAGTTAATTATTGCCAATATATTAATAAATATATTGAGTAAAACTATGCATAAATACAAACTGAATTTCTTTTGCATTACCTGAAAATAACATGAAGAACCCTTTATATGTCACAGACTCAACCTTTGCAGTTTTCTTTATCACAGACAGGGAAATGAGTGATGAATCTGGTCATTACTCTGACATGCAGAACTAGGAAAAAGGGTATTAATGTGACAAAAACCTTAATCCTTAGATCTCAGAGGTAATCCTCACTAACACAATTCCTAGTAAACAGAGGTTTATGGCCAGCCTGTCCAGTTTTGCCAAATAAAACCCATTCCCAAAGTGAGATCCAACGTAAAGCCATCAAGTTTTATGCAAACAGTATTTTTTTTTAATTATTATTTTGAAATAACACTCAGGCACGAGGCACAGTGGTAGCACTGCTGCCCCGCAATAAGGAGACTAGGGTTTGCATCCCAGGTCCTCCCTGCGTGGAGTTTGCATGTTCTCCCCATGTCTGTATGGGTTTTTTCCTGGTGTTCCAGTTTCCTCCCACAGTCCAAAGACATGCATGTTAGGTGGATAGGTGATCCTAATTTGGCCCTAGTGTGTTTTTGGGGTGATGGACTGGCACCCTGTCCAGGGTTTGTTTCTGCCTTGTACCCTTTGCTAGTTGGGATAGGCTCCAGAAGACCCCCATGACTCAGTTCAGTTTAGAAAAGGACGGACTCAGGCCCACATTCTGTCATCTTTTAGGATCAACTGGCCCAAATCGACAATGCTCCAGCTAAATCATTAACATCAGTAGAGAAGGCAGCATATTACACAACTTCTAATCGGAGGGTGTGTCAAACTTGGTGACTGTAGTTTGTGGATCTTGTTGCCCTGAGGATGTCAGATTACACATGTCAGAGCTGCATGGGATGAAATAATACATGACTCTGTGACAACGTTTCCAGACAGTTTCATATTTCCAAAGTATTGTAACCATGCCACGCGCTGACAGCCAACTAATGTGCTGCCTGATGGCACTGGTGGGTATAAGAATGCTACCCACGTACATATGATGAGTTCAGTTGCCATCTCTGTGTTTTTTAACCTTTTTCCATTCTGCTATATGAGACGAGCCTCTGTTCTGTTTCTGCAGTCCACAACACCCATGTTCCTTATTCCTGGTTGCTTTATTCTTGCTTCATTTTATGAATGGTACTTCCAGATGAGCGCTCACTAGTTGTCAGCTCTCACACACCGACCTGCCTGCCATGCATGAGTGTGTGATTGATGCCCCACACAGAGCTGATTCCTCTCTTGGGCTTCATGCTAGCAGAATAGTAATAGTAGTAATAATATTTAATGCTTACTTTAATAGGGCGGCACGGTGGCGCAGTGGGTAGCACCGCTGCCTCGCAGTTACGAGACCCAGGTTCAGTTCATTTCCCGGGTCCTCCCTGCGTGAAGTTTGCATGTTCCCCCCGTGTCTGCGTGGGTTTCCTCCCACAATCCAAAGACATGCAGGTTAGGTGCATTGGTGATTCTAAATTGTCCCTAGTGCGTGCTTGGTGTGTGGGTATGTGTGTGTGTGTGTGTGCACCCTGAGGTGTGCTGGTGCCCTACCCGGAGTTTGTTTCCTGCCTTGTGCCCTGTGTTGGCTGGGCTGGGATTGGCTCCAGCAGACCCCCATGACCCTGTATTTAGGATATAGCGGGTTGGATAATGGATGGATGGATGGTTACTTTAATAAAATCATGTGTTGCTCAAAAAAAAAAAAAAAAAAACTAGTTATCACGCTACTCAGTTCCTGTAAAGTATGTGTTTGGAATATATCTTATACCTTGCCCACAACACAAAAGAGTTTGTCTTTTGGCCATTAAGTGTCACCTCTGCACTCACACGGCTTCTAGTACTTCTGTGCACATGACACGGCTTCATCTGCTGCTTTCCTCTTTAGAGTTTTTTTTCTTCGCTGTCCAATCTAATTTACATTCTAATACTTGTCCTCTGCTTAGGTTCCTCCTTTCTTAATTGAATCCTCTCTTCATCTTAGCACAAACATTTAAAGTGAAGATCTGAGAAGTTGGGATCTGCACTCGATCCACAAAACATTTGATGCTACCCTCAGAAATAAAGAAAACTAAACAGTTTTGGCTTGTTTGGTGTGGTAGAATGAGATCATTAAGAAGCGACAGAAATAAGTAACACTAAATTGGTTGGTGCAATTTTTTTTTTACCAAGGTCTCTAATGGTTTTCCTCTTATTCTTCTGCCTCATAATGGCATCTTTGACTTTCATTAGCACAACTGTCATCCTCATGATGAACAATGGAAACTTCGAACTCCAAAGAGTAGAAGTAAGCTAGACAACTTATGAAGCAATGGAACACACCTGAGGAGTCACATGCAACTGTGACGCTAATTCTCCCAAACATTATATTGTCCCCTGAAATGAGGGGACCATGTAGAAAGCTTGTTGTCATTTCCACATGGTGTGATCGAATTGTGACTTCAATGAAAGTCCGCAATGTGCAATCACGTCTCAATTGTTTGATTTGTAATTTTAAACTGTGGAGCACAGGGGCAAAACAAGGAAAAAATGAGTCTTTGCCCCAAACATAAAGGAGAGTACTGTAGGTGGATTAAAAATGGACAGTCTGTTGGGGAAAAAAACGACTTTCAAACCTGTTTGTATCGCCTTCAGTGCTGCTTCACGTTCAGGATCAAAAAGCTCCTTTACTCTTTCGCCAAACTTTTCTCTGTGCATGGCTTGGGCGACCGATATGACATCGCCCCTAGATGAAGGGACAATCGGATTTATTGTATAACCTGTTTAGTAGTTGAAAAAAGAAAGCAAAAAAAAAAAAAATTAAATCATAAGGCCATCTTTACAGGTATGTGAATATGAAAGTATTCTCTGACATTAGCAAGGCTTGAAATTTGCTGTTAACACAACAGGTAATTATAAAAACGACAAAACGAAAAATAACCATCTTTGAAATCGAAAGGGGCGATACGTTACCTCTGCAAAGTGGGCTCAGACTGGCAGCTCTTGCGGGTGCCACCTGCAGATCCTTGGGCTTTGCAGCGTCTGTCGCAGGTGTCCTCTTTCCGGGGTTGCCCCTTGAGCCGGTCGTGGTGCATATTTTTGGGAAGTCACGCCTCGGTCCCTGTATCTTGGCCGCAGAAGCCCTGCTTTCACTTATGTAGCTCGTGCCGGCTGCCTCACTCACTTTCTGGGCATCGCTGATTCGAGCCGTCCTTTCAGCAGCACTCTTTGAATCAACCACTCCGGTTTTTCTTCGGTCTTGGCATTTCGTATCGCTTGTGTTGCCGGAATCGTCGCCAGAAAAACTCTTCACAGATGTCGCGCATTTCTTTTTTCTATCCATATCCACAGGTTTAAGAACTGAAGGATTGGATCATATTATAAAGAAACAAAACTGTCAGCTTTAAAAAGTGTCTGTTACGTCATGTGTTGATTTTATATATTATATATATAATTTTTTTTTTTCCTGATTTGGATTTCCCAAATCCCTTTAAAAATCTGTCCCAGCTACATACACTGTGTTGCTATTCTGCAGAATCGCAGTGAAAAGGGGCGTCGCTTTATGCAAATATATACATTTATCGCGCACTTGGGCATGGTCATATGTAAACTTCGCGCGGTCATATTCTAACAATGTTATTTCAACATGTAAAAGCAGTTCGATTTTGACAAACACAGCTATGAAAATCAGGAGCCCCTCAATTATTTCCTATTCTGTTCAAATTATAAAACAATAAGACCTAAAAGCGCCCAATCAGGCATCACTGACGAGAACTAATGTAGGCGGAGTATTACACTAATTCGCGCGTGGCAACTGTTGCTAAGGGAGGGTGGCGAGTGCCGCTCCCGGAAGCTGGTCACTTGAGCACATTCATGCATAACTGCTATCTTAGCCTGGCGTAGCTAAAATTAAAATTATAAAACGGGATTTTCTAATGGTCAAATATAACCTAAACAATTGTTCAGCCTTACGTATGAAATGTAATCCCCCAGGATTTGGTTTGGAGTGTACAGCAGTTTGTACAATCCTAAGCAGAACATGCGTGAGGCATCTTTATCCATTACTTCACTCCACAGCAGTGCCACTCGCAATGTGGCGGCGATGTTGACGTACGATGCTGCTGGTCATGCGGTGTCTAGTAATTCTATGCCTATGGTGTGGCCACCGAACCTCGTGAACACAAAGCAAGGTGGGTGTCAAATTAAGTAGATTTGGCAGAAAGTGTCACTAAATGATATAGTCGACAGACTGGGATACAGTTCGCTAGGACAGAGTGTTAATGCAATTAACGCAACATAAGAGTGAGGGTTCTTTTTAACTTTTGCTTCGTGTTGTTATCATACGTAATAAAGAGGCAAGACCCGGGTAAATATCTAGAACTAACACACTGAGTATTTTTACGAATTTTCCTTTATAGAGTCTATTGGCACTCAGAAACTATAATGGTAGCATTGTGTGCAGGACTGGAACCAAACTCTGGATAGGTCACCACTTAAGGACACACTATTAAAAAAGAAAAAAATTGGACATACAGTGGATTCAGAAAGTATTCAGACCCCTTCACTTTCTGCACAATTTATTTAAATTGTTGTAGACTTCATTTTAAATGGACACCTTTGCAATTTTTGCCCATCAATTTAGGCTCAGTGTCCCATAATGAGAAAGTGAAAATATGTTTGCAGAAGGGCCTGTAAAATTATTAAATTCAAAAATTGAAATCTCAGCAGAGAACTTCTAAAGCTGTGTTAGAGTGACTATTGAGTTCTTAGCCCTTTTTGCCTGGTCAGCCATCTCTACGAAGAGTCCGCATCATTCCAGATATCTTCCGTTTCAGAATTAGACCACTGTGCTCCTGGAAGCACTCAGAGCTTTAGAAATGGTTTTATATACTTGGCCTGATCTATGCGTTACCACAATTTGATCATAGAGGTCCACAGAGAGTTCCTTGAACTTCATGGCTTGGCTTTTGTCCTGACATGCAGGGGGAATTGTGGGGCTTCATCATTTCGACAGGAAATTTAAAGCAAACAGGATGCACCGTAGCACAATTTGGAGTGTAACAGCAAAGGGTCTTATTGCTTATATGAATGAGAAATTTCTGATGTTTAATAAATTTGCAGCTGCAAGGTGGCGCAGTGGGTTCGCTTCCCGGGTCCTCACTGTGTGGAGTTTGCTTGTTCTCCCCGGATTTCCTCTGGGTGCTCCAGTTTCCTCCCATAGTCCGAAGACATGCAGGTTATGTGGACTGGCGATCCGAAATAGTCTCTAGAGTGTGTTTGGTTTGTGGGTGTGTGCCCTGCGGTGGGCTGGAGCCCTGCCCGGTGTTTGTGCCAGCCTTATGTCCTATGTTGGCTGGGATTGGCTCCAGCAGACCCCCGTGACCCTGGAGTTCCTGTAGTTAGGATATTGTGGGTTGGAAAATGACTGACTGACTGACTAATAAATTTGCATGTCATACCATAAACATAATTGTAAAAGGTTAAAATGGTCTGCAATTGCAGCTGAACCCTTTGTACACGTAAACTCTTTGAACAGCACTGGCTCCGTCATGGCAGTACTTTATTGGCTTTCCGAAAAAACAGCAAGCTTGCAAGTTTTTGGAAATGTAAAACTGTGTTGGAAAGACCTCAAATGGTCAAGTCACTTGACATCCCCAGTTATTTCTGCAACCACAGTCATCACGTTTGGCACCGCTTCCAACCAGAGGTCGTGTAATGCGACATCAGGTTTCAATGCCAATGTTTCAGTAACTTTTGTCCTAATCTCTTCTGGAATTCTGTTTGATTGAGACCAAGTGCTCTTCTAAAATCTTTGTGTTGATTACTACTCTGTCATGGTAAGAGTCAGTATATGGTGAGGTTTAGATTCTGCAGGGCTGACCGCCATTAGGGCTAGCCAAGGGGGCCTTAGGGATGTGCGGGGCTGGTTACGTCAAATGCTGTTACCGGTATGTTGTGGACTGTATAAACTTGCGTGCGAATTTAAAATAATGTTAACACAAAGTGGATTTTCTCATTCCAGTATTCAGCTAAATTTTTGCAAGATAACACACAGACTTTATAAAAATATAACTTGACAAATCTGCTCGATTGGGACACACAGACCTCAAAAGCGGGGCCCGGGGTGGTCGCCCTACTTGCCACCCCCAAATGCCACTCTTGGGGCTAGCTGCATTCAGTCGGCCGAGTTTAATTATCACTTAGGTTTGGCCAGCTGTTTGAGAGAGCAACTAAGGCAGCAATTACCTTTTCACAGAGGCAGAACAGTGGCGTTACTATTTAAATAGCAATTAAAAAATGTTATTTATTTAATAAGGTTTACTTTGGCTAATATTAGATTTGTGTAAAGATATGAAGCCATCCATTGTGAGAAATATACAAAAAAAACTGAGCATATCAGGAAGGTGTTGAATGCTTTTTCACAGCACTATACAATAATAACAACATTTATTTCTATAGCACATTTTCATACAAACAATGTAGCTCAAAGTGCTTTACATGATGAAGAAAAGATAAATA
Source organism: Polypterus senegalus (assembly GCF_016835505.1). Lineage (NCBI taxonomy): Eukaryota > Metazoa > Chordata > Cladistia > Polypteriformes > Polypteridae > Polypterus > Polypterus senegalus. Next base: position 152,298,509 of record NC_053160.1, on the reverse strand, counting down.
AAAGACAAAATAAATAAGAACTAAAGGTCAGATTATCGCGAGGCACAACG